>NC_044983.1:36223184-36324514 GCF_008728515.1 Papio anubis
GGATTATAGACATGAGCCAAGGTGCCCAGCCTAATTTTCATATTTTTAGTAAAGTTGGGGTTTCACCATGTTGGCCAGGCTGGTCTTGAACGCCTGACCTCAGGTGATCTGCCCACCTCGGCCTCCCAAAGTGTTGGAATTGCACATGTGAGCCACTGCGCCCAGCCCTCCGTATAATTTGTATGTGTCAGGAAATACTGTTGTTTTGGTTCTTTTCTTTATTTTTTGGAAATAGGGTCTTACTCTGTCACCCAGGCTCCCTGCAGCCTTAAACTCCTGGGCTCATGCAGTCCTCCCTACTTGGCCTCCCAAGAAGCTGGGACTAGAGATGTGCACCATGCCTAGCTTATTCATTTTTTATTCTTTATTTTGTAGAGATGGTGGTGGGGCGGCAGGGGAGTCTCACTGTGTTGCCCAGGCTGGACTCAAACTCCTGGGCTCACAGTATCATGCCTCAGCTTCCGAGGTGCTGGGATTACAGGTGTGAGCTTCTGCACCCAGCTGACTTTTTTTGAAGCATTTAAAAAAAAAAAAAAAAAAGTAAAAACCGTTCTTGAAGGTTATACAAAAACAGGAGGCAGGCTGTAGTTGGCTGACCCGTTCTAGGCCTGCAAGTCAGACAGGTTATAAGATCAAATCCTCTCTTAACAACTCACAGTGTGACTTAGGCAAATGACAGTGCTGCTGCCTCTCTGGGTCTGTTTGCTCAGCTGCACAATGGAGACATTATTGACCTGGATGAGAATTATTAAAAATAGTACATCTCGCTGCTTTAAGAAGCAGGCCTTCCTTTTGCAATCAGGATTTAGCCTGAAGTGAGCGGTCCATAAGGACAGAGGCAGCTTTTTCTCAACTCTGTGAGAGCCATATCATGTCCCCAAGGCGACTCTTTCCCAGGCTCAAAACACAGGTATCTGCGTAAAGTAACAGAAAGTCAAAAGGCCAAGTAAGGACATAACCCCTCAGGAGGCTTTTTGGCATTGGAAAACCCTGCTCTCAAAGGGCTCAAGGAAGCCAGTTTTGAGTCAGAAGTGATAGTTCATGACGTCCCAGTAGGGGAAAACTGCAGGGCCCAAAAGCTGACACCCGCAGAGCAGCCCAGGGGCCAGGCTGCCTTTGTTGAGACTGGGTCCAAGGGCTAATGGAGGCTGTTGTGCTGACCACTGGCCCCAGTTAAAGAATGGTAACCACGCCTGGTAAGTGACTGTTTTCCTGGTTGGGGGTGGGCAGGGTGTTCCCCGGCAAGTCCCCACTGTGATCCACAGGTGGCTACGATTGTAACCTGGGCCGGAAGGGACCTAGATTGTCTTTGTGACTGCTGTAGCTTTTTTTTTTTTTTTTTTTTGCCAAGGGGAATTGTTAGCCAGGAAAAGTTCTCCTGGGAATTCTATCAGTCCTTGTTGCAGAACACACATAGCTGCCCGCTACCAAAAGGCATGGAGATACGTTCAAAACAGTACAGACAGTGTGATCCTATCTTCCTTGTAAGGTGTGGCTCTTTATATGAGAGGAAAAAATCCCAGGACAAGTCAAAACTACGGTGGTTACCTCTTGGTAGTGGGGAAATTAGGACTTTTTTCTTTTCCAAGAACAAACATGTTATGATGTTACTTAGAAAAATCTAGAGTGAGGGCTGGGAGCCGTGGCTCATGCCTGTAGTCCCAGCACTTTGGGAGGCGGAGGCAGGTGGATTGCCTGAGGTCAGGAGTTCGAGACCAGCCTGGCCAACATGGTGAAACCCCATCTCTACTAAAAATGGAAAAATTAGCCAGGCATGGTGGCGGGTGCCTGTAATTCCAGCCACTCAGGAGGCTGAGGCAGGAAAATCGCTTGAACCTGGGGGGCAGGGGTTGCAGTGAGCTGAGATTGCGACATTGCACACCAGATTGGGCAACAAGAGTGAGACTTCGTCTCAAAAACAGAAAAAAAAAGAAAAAGAAAAAAAGGAAAATCTAGAGTGAGTCAGCAGACGGGAGTGGAGGAGGGGAACAGTGTCTATTGCTCCTCCAGAATGGAGCACAAGGGAATTCAGGTCACCTAAGAACAACTGGGGCCACCTAGCCGAATGGCTGGCCGCCTCTAAACCTTTGGGGCTTGACTTCACCTCAGAATTCTGGATTTGGGAAAGTTCGCCTTTTATGTTGTTCATATATCCTGTAATTATTTCCCTTATTTTCTTTTTTTTTTGTTTTTTGTTTTTTTTGTTTTTTGTTTTTTTGAGACGGAGTCTCGCTCTGTCACCCAGGCTGGAGTGCAGTGGCCGGATCTCAGCTCACTGCAAGGTCCGCCTCCCGGGTTTACGCCATTCTCCTGCCTCAGCCTCCCGAGTAGCTGGGACTACAGGCGCCCGCCACCTCGCCCAGCTAGTTTTTTGTATTTTTTTAGTAGAGACGGGGTTTCACCATGTTAGCCAGGATGGTCTCGATCTCCTGACCTCGTGATCCGCCCACCTCGGCCTCCCAAAGTGCTGGGATTACAGGCTTGAGCCACCGCGCCCGGCCTCTTTTTTTTTTTTGAGATGGAGTCTGGCTCTGTCACCCAGGCTGGCATGCAATGGCATGATCTTGGCTGACTGCAACCTCTGCCTCCTGGTTTCAAGTGATTCTCCTGCCTCAGCCTCCCAAGTAGCTGGGATTATAGGCATGCACCACCATGCCCGGCTAATTTTTGTATTTTTAATAGAGACAGGGTTTCACCATGTTGGCCAGGCTGGTCTTGAACTCCTCACCTCCGGTGATCCATCCACCTCAGCCTCCCAAAGTGCTGGGATTACAGGAGTGAGCCACCGTGCCAGGCCTGGTTATTTATTTATTTATTTATTTATTTTATTTTATTTTATTTTTTTCAACTTTCCATTACTAGCTACTGGGCTAAGGGGACTCAAGAGAAAAGATGGTTGTGTCTCCCTCCTTGGGCCAGAATTTGAAAAATACAATTGCCTGGCTCTGAGAGCTAGGTTTGGTGGCAGTAGCAGGAATCAAACAGAGAGAACTCCAAAGCAAGGGGGATAAATCTGAGAGAGAAAAGTTGGGGTCATTTGTGTAATTAAACTTTCCTTCCTTGAAGACCTTCCATTTAGAGGGCTGTTTTATTAAGAGATTTAATAAATAAAATAACATGTATTAAGTGTCTTCATGTCACTACACATGGCGATCAATGTCCACTTGGAATCACCAGGCCTCTCCACCAAAACCAGGGAGGCCTTCAGGGAAGCTCCCCCATCCCAGCCCAGGAGTCTCACAGGCACCGCCTGCCTCTGTCGTACAATGTGACTCATCTGTAAAAGCAAAAGCATTGCCTCTATTCCAAGAGGTCTGGGACCTTGGAGTGTGGACCACGTGCACTGCTTGCGGGGCAGGCACACCTCTCACCTCCTTGGGAAGGGCCTGGGGTTTGGCGAGATGAGCTCCAGGAGACTCCTGTGCATCCCTAATACCCTCTGTTCACACATGGACCAACTAAGTCAACTGAACAAGGACCTGGTTCCCAGATGGGGCAGTTGAGCCCAGCCTGAATTCAACTCATGCCCGCAAAGTGAAGACATTACTCTGTGGGAACCTGTGTGTGTGGTGGGGGTGGGAACTGAGGAAAGACCCTGTCCATATGCTCAGCCAAGAGTACTGGCTGCAAAGGAAAAGGGGGCAACACGTTCCAACTCAGTTTCTCTGGCCAGTGCCATGGTACTTCAGGCCAAGGTGAAGGGTGCATCCGAAGGGACCAGACATGTCCGTCCTCTCTGAGAAAAAGGACCTTGGGACTCCTGGGCACCAGGCAAGATGGCAGCAGCAGAAATCCCAGTGAGAGACCCTCATGGGATGAGAAACATCCCCCGACCCCCACCAAGAGAGGTTTTCCAGGAAGACAGAATAAATTTTTATTGCACCCATACCAAACTACAGACACAAATCTTTGAAAGGTAGTACCATTTCATTTAGTGTTGTAGGAAATGTTGGGTTACTTCTTAAAAATGAAACCAAAGAAATTCAAAAGTCTCAAAGAAAGAAAGCAGGAAATAATTCTATAATCCAAAAACATTGGGCGATCCTTCAGTTGGAGGAAGGGGGCGTCAGTTAAGTAGCTCACACAGTAGATACGGAGACACCACGGAGTTAAGTTTGGTGGATACTAGGAATTAAGTTCTCTACCTAAGGCAATTAATTTTTCAGTCGTGAGAGATAATTATTAGTTCTAGAAAAAGAAAAAAGTTGACTGGGAGAAGGGACCCGGGAAGGAAGAATGGCGTGTCATTTAACATTAAATTGCCTCTCCAGTATACGGCTGAGCATCATGGACCTTCCTCCCTCTCTGCCCCGTTGAGCTCCCACTGTTAGCAAAACTGAGAAGCACACGCCTGTGTCTTCTTCATACAGGCATGTGCACACACACCTGTATCTCCTTCATACAGGCACGTGCAGAGCCGTCACCAATCGGGGCCCACAGCTGTTCAGCATGGCAAAGGGCAGGCTTGCTCCTTCATCCACTCTGCTGCCTTGATGAGGTGAACACACTGGAATAAGACGGAGGGCAGGATACCTGCCAAAGCCTGAGGAATGAGATGATCTGAAACAATCGGGCAAATGCTGGACATTTCAAAAAGCTGACCTCTAACTGCAGTTTATGGGTATAGAATTTGATGCTTCCTTCAAGTCCTAACTGCTCTTTCTGAGGCAGCCAGGCTAGGCCAAGAATGAGCTGCTCCAGTTTCTCCAGAGCACAGCTGCCTCCCAGGGCCTGTCAGCATCTGCAGCAGTTGGAAGGAGGTCCCACCTCTTCTGAGATACAGTCCATTTGTAGGATTCTCCAGTGCTCCAATTCACTAATGTCTGCTAATGGCTCAGAACAGGCTAAAGCTTCTACCAGATAACCCCGCCCCTCAGGGACAGTTGTTGACTGAATGATCTCCAGGTTATCTACTTTGGGAGGTGCAGAAATGCTATAAATTGAATTTTTTCTCAGCAGCAGCAGAAGCCAGGCACCCTTGAGTCAATTGTCCTTCATTGTCCAGAGCTCCCAAGTGGCATTTCAGAGCACAGGAATTCACTCCTCCACCCAGATGTCCCTCTCATATGGCCTGAGTCACACACCCCAGGTCCTAGCAGCAGACATCTCCAAACCAACATCCTTATGAACACTCCAGCTCTCCAATGGAAGAAGAACCACGCAGAGCACAACTGCCCCCAGTGCATTTGGGCTATCACAGTAAAAATACATTTATATCAAGTAAAAAACATAATGCGGGACAAATATATACATGCACACTTCCTTTCTTTCTTTTTCTTTTTTTTTTTTTTTTGAGACAGAATCTCATCTGTTGCCCAGGCTGGAGCACAATGGTGTGATCTCGGCTCACTGCAACCTCCACCTCCCTCGCTCAAGCGATTCTTGTGCCTCAGCCTCCCAAGTAGCTGAGATTACAGGTGGCTGCCACCACACCCAGCTAATTTCTATATTTTTAGTAGAGATGGGGTTTTGCCATGTTGACCAGGCTGGTCTCGAACTCCTGACCTCAAGTGATTCACCTGCCTCGGTCTCCTGGGATTACAGGCATGAGCCACTGCATCCAGCCATACCTGTACATTTTCAGAGTTCAAGTGAATATACAGTTTTCTTTATAAGTATGTAAATAAATTTCATAACACTACAAAAATACAAGTCATCTGAGAAGTTTACAGTGTTACAGTGATCCCAGTACTGTAGGAGAGAAATAAAATAGCTGTAGATAATTAAAAGCTAATTAGATAAATCAAGTTACAGTATCATCCTTCAGATTAAAGTGCTCTGATACAGCCAATGCCACAGCAAACAAAATCCTGGAAAGGGATTGCACTGCCAATGATTTTGCCTTTTAACCTCAGTGTAACAAGGACATACATAAAAGTGATTCTCGATTTAATAACTGCTAGCATCTCCACCCCTGCCCACGCTATTGGCCTGTGACATTCTTCCCCTAGGAGAGGTGTCAAGGTTAGATGAGATTCTATCATAGCCAGGAGAAAAAATGAGCAATATCGGAAACATACTAATTCCAGTCTTAAGTGAGTAACAACAAAATTAACTGAAAAATCTGAACTGGTGCTTTTAGCTAAGAAGGAAGCAAGTGTCCTAGTTTAAAAAAAAAAAGTCTATAAATCTAGTTTTAAAAATACAAATTCAAAAATAAGTATCATCTTCTTGCTCTGCACAATTTTATAACAAGGGGGTAAAATACTGGTGAGTCTATTCATGAGGAAAAATGGAAAAAAAAGCAACCATTTGAAGGCTGAGGCATTTCTGTTTTCTACTGACTTTTCACTTTTATTGACTACATTAAGCCCTTCACTACAATTTCCCCAGTATCCCAGAAATAATTTGGGTTTCCTTTTGGGCAGGCAGAGAAAGTGTTCAAAGGACAGACATGCAGATGCAGTTCAATCCCTTTGTGGTCCAGTCCGTGGTCTCCTGTCCCCTGCACAGTGAAGGAGCTTTTTTCTTTCTATTTTTTTTTTAAGACGGAATCTTAAAAAAATTGCCCAGGCTCTTTAAGAGTCTTAAAAAACCTCTTGCCCAGGCTGGAGTGCAGTGGCGTGATCTTGGCTCACTGCAGCCTCCATCTCCCAAGTTCAAGTGATTCTTCTGCCTCAGCCTCCCAAGTAGCCGGGATTACAGGCACGCACCACCACACCAAGCTAATTTTTGTATTTTTAGTAGAGACAGGGTTTCGCCATGTTGGTTAGGTTGGTCTCGAACCCCTCACCTCAAGTGATCCACTCTCCTCGGCCTTGCAAGGTGCTGGGATTACAGGCATGAGCCACTGCGCCTGGCCTGAAGGGGCTTCCTCATCTTGGGGAGTTGGTGGACCCTGTCTCTGCCCCTCACAAGGAGTGTTGCTGAGGAAACCAGGGCACCGAGCAAAGGCACAGGGGGAAAAGGCCAAGCAATCCTATTGACATCATTCCACACCTGCCAGAACTGTATGAGCGAGTGCGTGGACCACCCAAGCAAAGTGCTGAACAGGCTGGTCTAGCCAGCAGGAACCTGGCTGTCATAAGAAGAGGGGCTTTAACCAAGTTCCTCAAATTGAATAAAGAGTAATTCTTTCAATTCCTGAATTCTACTTTTCCAATCTCCAGTAAAAGGGCCCTGGATCTAAGCAGAACATATTTTAAGGCTAGAGAGTAGTAGAAGTTGATGTTTAGAAAAGGCCGCTTGTTCGAAATCCGAAAGGCACACTCAGAGGCTTATTCTAAACACCCCTGCTCCCATCAAAAAACAAAACCCAAGTTTGAGAAGCTGGGTAGGTTTACATGGTATCAAAATTTAACATCTGCAGCCAAAAGCCACACCTGAGCTACTCAAAAGCCAAGAAAGTATGTGTATGTAACACAGCACCAATGGCATGGTCCTTTTTTCATTTAAAGCTTTCTCAGGTAAGCTTTAAGAGCTGGAGGATACATATTGAAAAAAATCTCAGTATGAAAGAAAGAAAACCCCAGGGTTAAAATACATGAATACCTCCTGTGCCATCTGAATCTCTGGCTCAGGATCAGATCTTATGACCACGTCTCTGGTGGGCATAAAATATTTACAACCTAGTTAAAGGCACAGTGGCATTTACAAATAAAGCCCTGGGAATGTATAGTAAAAGATTCATTGTAATCATTAACCTGGCTTCCATTGGTAGAATTCACTCTTGCCAGATAACATGTGAGGGAGACGGTGATTCGGAGCCTGCTGGCTGGTTATCAGGCAGGGTGAGTCCTTGACCCCTAGAGCAGGTGAAGGTGAAGTCACAAAAACGTCTCGGGGTTTTTTTTCCTGCTGATTTACATCTTTCCTGCTTTTTTGCCAACCTGCGTCGGGATGCGGAGGATATTGGGGGTTTCTTCCATGACTCTGACAAGCAGGTTGTCAATGTAGTCTTCCAGCTCTCGGACCTGGAACTCCTTCTTGCTTATCGTTTCCTTCTGTTTGAGGACCAGCTGGATGAGCTCATCATGGGTCAGCTGTGCGTATGCAAATGCAGGGTCCGAGGGGCTGTATTTCTTTGGAGAGGGGGAGAAAGTTGGGAAAAAGGAGTTATGAAATCAGCACAGAAATCTAAAACCTAAAAGAAGTACAAAGGAGGAAAAAGTCACTAGTGATCTGGGTTTCTTGGGAATCCATTTTCTTTCCTTTTTTTTTTGAGACTGAGTCTCACCCTGTCACCCACCCTAGAGTGCAATGGCATGATCTCGGCTCACTGAAACCTCTGCTTCCTGGGTTCAAGTGATTCTCCCACCTCAGCCTCCTGAGTAGCTAGGACTATAGACATGTGCCACCATGCCTGGCTAAATTTTGTGGGTTTTTTTTAGCAGGCACAAGGTTTCACCATGTTGGCCAGGCTGGTCTTGAACTCCTGACCCCAGGTGATCTGCCCGCCTCAGCCTCCCAAAGTGCTGGGATTACAAAGATGAGCCACCGTGCCCAGCCAGGGAATCCATTTTCAGTTTATGGTGAAAACAGGTTGTTGACTGATGAAGTTTTCTGGAAAGGGCCAGATAGAACATATTTGAGTCTTTGCAGGCCACAGATGGCCTTTGTTAATATATTCTTCCTTGTGGTTTTTTTTTTTTTTATTTGTTTGTTTTGTTTTATTTGTTGTATGACCTTTCAAAAATGTAAAAACCATACTTGGCTCACAGGTCGAGGACCTCTGGACTTGACTCTGGGTTTGGATTTTAAGCAATGCCATCATGGGAGGACTCAGTTCTCCAAATGAGTGCTCACTCCTCTGGGAACACTAGGAGCTCACACGACCAAACACCAGTGCAGAGCTGGAGACGACTCCCAAGCCAGAGGGGGCCCAGGAAGACATAGCTGTGACAGCAGGTGCAGGGGGCAAGGGCTCTCCTTCCAGGGCAGCAGGTCGAGGTCCAGCCCAACTGTCTGCTCCTGCCAAAGCTGTGCTCAGAAGGACTCGGTGAGCAGGTGGATGCAGAGGACACCCAGGGACTCCAGTTCACATCACTTCATACTTGAGAAATATGCGGAGTCAGAGCCAGGTGCCATCATGCCCCGTCCTCACCCGTGGCCATCTAGGCACGCCCTTGGGTACACAGCGGCCTGTCCCAGAGCTGAGTGTTCTGCTCCCGAGGAGAGCACACACCCTGTGGAGTCACTGTGCTTTATCAGCATTTGTGATCTGGGGCCCCTGCCAGCCCAAGCAGCCTGAACCAGGAGGACACGCAAGATAAAGCTTAAATGAAAAGTCACACGCTGTGCAAGTCCCCAGTAAGGAAAAAAAAAGTGACTTTTCCTGAAATCTGTAGCCTGAGATTTACATGTTTAAAGAATCAAAATGATTTTGCTGGCAGAGTTCTGAGGCAGGAATAGCTTTATTGCCCTGAGGGTCTAACGGTCTCACTGTCTACCAGGAAGGCCAAGAGACTACCTTCTCCAAGAAGAATCAACACTCGCTCCTCAGTGACATGATAGAAGCCCCAGTTCAGTCCAGTGACGCAAACTGCCTGGACACGAGCCAGAAGTCAAAGGAGGGATCCCAGCCCTCCCATCCTGGCCAGGAACAAAAGCACGATGATGGTGGTACTAACTTAGACACACAACACCAATGTTTCCATAGACAGAGTGAGTTCAACCCCATACAGGCTGCACATTCAGAGGCGAGACACTGGACTGCTTTTCCAAAACCTGCTTCTCCCCTAATCTTTGTTTTTTAAAACTTTGAAGGCATGCATTCATAGCGCACCTTCTCTGGACCTCAGTCACTGTAGATGTGACTTCCAAAACAATATTTCATTGAAAAGTTGCATGTCTGGAAAAAAGCCCTAGAGATTGGTTGTACAACAATATGAATGTACATAATGCCCTTTTTTTTTCCCCCATAGAGACGGGGTCTCGCTATGTTGCCTAGCCTGGTCTCAAACCCAAGCTCAAGTGATCCTCCCACCATGGCCTCCCAAAGTGCTGTGATTACAGGCATGAGCCTCCACACCCAGCCTTACATTTTATATCAAGAAAAAAGAGTCACCTTTGTAAATCATGGCAAAGAGTATGTCCTCAAGGGATTTTAGATTATACTTCTGTCATATAAGGATCTTATTTATTTATTTATTTATTTATTTTATTTATTTTTTTTTTAAGTCGCAATACATAAGATATTCTGCATGGAATTTGAAAGAGAGAGGGATACAGAGGCTGACACCTGTAGGGTGTCCTATAATTAATTCCAACACCTAACATTTGGGTCTCTTTATTTTTCCTGGGATTCTTTTTCTTTCTTTTTTTGAGACAGTCTCACTGTGACGCCCAGGCTGGAGTACAGTGACACGATCTTGGCTCACTGCAACCTCTGCCTCCCAGGTTCAAGTGATTCTCCTGCCTCAGCCTCCCGAGTAGCTGGGATTACAGGCACCTGCCACCACACCCAGCTAATTTTTGTATTTTTAGTAGAGATAGGGTTCTACCATGTTGACCAGGCTGGTCTTGAACTCCTGACCTCAAGTGATCCTCCCGCCTCAGTCACCCAAAGTGCTGGGATTACAGGCATGAACCACTGAGCCTGGCCTTCCTGGGGTTCTTGATGATATGTTTTATAATGTCAGCCTCATACAAAGTAATAGTTTTACAGCTTTGTACTATTTAGTAAGCATTTTTTCCATCATAACATTTTAGCAAAACTTGCTTTTCTAGTGGATGCTTAAAATCCCATTATATTTTAACTATTCCTCTATTGCTAGATATTTATGTTGTTTTCAATTTGTACAATTATATATAACATTTTAATCAAAATGCATGAACATAAATCTTTGGCCATATCTCTAAGTACTTCCTTAAGATAAATGCCTAGAACTGAAAATGTGTACACACTTAAGGTACTTCATACGAACCATCAAACAGCTATTTAATTTGGATTATGTAATTCAAAGGGAAAAAGGATATAAAGGACTTTAAAATCATTAGAAGAGCCTAGTTTTGTGATATTAAAAAATTATAAAACAGGGCCAGGCATGGTGGCTCACATCTGTAATCCTAGCACTTTGGGAGGCTGAAGCAGGTGGATCATGAGGTCAGGAGTTCGAGACCAACCTGGCTAACATGGTGAAACCTCGTCTCTACTAAAAATACAAAAATTTTTTTTTTTTTTTTTTTTTTGAGACGGAGTCTCGCTCTGTCACCCAGGCTGGAGTGTGGTGGCCGGATCTCAGCTCACTGCAAGCCCCGCCTCCCGGGTTCATGCCATTCTCCTGCCTCAGCCTCCCAAGTAGCTGGGACTACAGGCGCCCGCCACCTCGCCCGGCTAGTTTTTTTTTTTTGTATTTTTTAGTAGAGACGGGGTTTCACCATGTTAGCCAGGATGGTCTCGATCTCCTGACCTCGTGATCCACCCGTCTCGGCCTCCCAAAGTGCTGGGATTACAGGCTTGAGCCACTGCGCCCGGCCAAAATACAAAAAATTATCCAGGCATGGTGGCGGGCACCTGTAGTCCCAGCTACTCGGGAGGCTTAGGCAGAAGAATCGCTTGAACCCGGGAGGCGGAGGTTGCAGTGAGCCAAGATCGTGCCACTGCACTTGAGTATGGGCAACAGTGCGAGATCCTGCCTCAAAAAAAAAAAAAAAAAAATCATAAAATAATCCAGCATCATAAAAAGTGAGTAATGGCCTTGAAGAAAAAGCACAGAGAAAATACCCACAAATGCAAGAAAGAATGGTGCCCACTGTCATGTATTTCTCACCAGGATTCTTACCCTGGACTTTTCCTTTTACGTAGTTGTAATAATGACATACATTCAAATGTGCATCCAACTTTTTCCATATCACAGATGATTTTTGGATCTAGTTGGCTTTATTTTAAAACGGAAATGTTAAAGCCACCTGGGTAAATAAGACACTCCCAGTTATAAATCATCTATAAAGGATGGAGACCCTAAAACAACAACCAAGAAAAAAAAAATCACTGTAGTAATGATCCAGCTAGCTTTTCATAACTTTAGCTATGCAATTTCTTTCCCTTAAACCTCTCTTACTTTGCAACATTCCAAAGAGTAGGTATCTTTATAAATACTGTCTTATCCCTTAACACAAAACATCTATCATGCGGCAGGCCAATAGCAGAGTCTCCAGGAAATGTTCCGTATTTACCCAGAATGTTTACTAGGCATGGTCCAGAACCAAAAGATGTGTTGCAGGCAGGCAGCAGGGCGGCAGTCAGGCTTACAAATCATGAGCAAAATAAGCAGCAGTTGCCTTTGTTTTGAGCTAAGTTATTCTCTTAGGGCCAGGAGATAAGCCATTGAATTAAATGAGCTTTGAAGAGGAAATAAAATGGTAGCCAAAGGTCTTGCTAACTTCCCAGAAACAAGGTGTTTGTTTCTCTTTGGAGCCACACTGCATTCCACAGTAAAAGGAAGATGGATGGGAAGCTGCTGAATGACTCTAATGTTCATTGCTGTCCTTTTATCCCATTTCCTGATAAATATCATTAACTCCAGGAAGACAAGTGCTGCCTCTTCTATCTGCAACAACCACACAGAAGCCAGGCAAGCTGGTTCACATATTGTACATTTTTAGGCTAGGGCTGAAATGTAGTAGGTACACAGTTCTGGCTGTGGCTGATAATTTTGAGACCAATGCTTACCACCTGCCCTGTCAATGTGTTCTACAAAGAAAGAGTGGGGGCCAGGCACAGTGGCTCACACCTGTAATCCCAACACTTTGGGAGGCCAAGGCGGGTGGATCACCTGAGGTCAGGAGTTCGAGACCAGCCTGACCGACATGGTAGAACCCTGTCTCTACCAAAAATACAAAAAAATTAGCTGGGTGTGGTGGTGCATGCCTGTAATCCCAGCTACTTGGGAGGCTGAGGTTTAAGAATTGCTTGAACCTGGGGGGTGGAGGTTGCAGTGAGCTGAGATCGCACCATTGCACTCCAGCCTGGTCAACCAGAGCGAAAATCCATCAAAAAAAAAAAAAGGAAGGAAGGAAGGGAGGGAGGGAGGGAGGGAAAGAAGAAAAGGAAAGAAGGAAGGAAAAAAAAAAGTGGGGCAACAAAGAAGATGCTAACTTGTTTTCAGCAATCATCAGTTAGGATTACTTGGCTTTTTACCAAAAACTTGGACCTCCAGCTTCCTGTGAACCTTTATCCCAGCTCTTACTGGTAGATGTGCAATGAAGCCAGAGGGAATAACAAGTACCCAGCACTTGAAAAACACTTTCAGCCAAGCATGGTGGCGCATCTGTAGTCCTGGCTACTTGGGAGGCTGAGGTAGGAGGATCACTTGAGCCCAGGAGTTCGGGGCTGTGATAAGCTATGATTGCACGTGTGAATAGCCATTACCCGCCAGCCTAGGCAACAGAGCAAGACCCCATCTCCATTAAAAAATAAAACAGGCCGGGCGCGGTGGCTCAAGCCTGTAATCCCAGCACTTTGGGAGGCCGAGATGGGCGGATCACGAGGTCAGGAGATCGAGACCATCCTGGCTAACACGGTGAAACCCCGTCTCTACTAAGAAATACAAAAAATAGCCGGGCGAGGTGGCGGGCGCCTGTAGTCCCAGCTACTCGGGAGGCTGAGGCCGGAGAATGGCGTGAACCCGGGAGGCGGAGCTTGCAGTGAGCTGAGATCCGGCCACTGCACTCCAGCCTGGGCTACAGAGCGAGACTCCGTCTCAAAAAAATAAAAAATAAAAATAAAAAATAAAAAAAAAAAATAAAACAAAGCTAGGCATGATGGCTCATCCCTATAATCCCAGCACTTTTGGAGGCCAAGGCTGGTGGATCACCTGAGGTCAGGAGTTCGAGACCAGCCTGGCTAACATGGCAAAACCCCATCTCTACTAAAAATACAAAAATTAGCTAGGCATGGTGGCAGGCGCTTATAATCCCAGCTACTCTGGAGGCTGAGATAGGAGAATTGCTTGAACCCGGGAGGTGGAGGTTGCGGTGAGCCAAGATGGTGCCATTGCACTCCATCTTAGGTGATGAGAGCAAAACTCCGTCTTAAAAAAAACAAAAAAAAAACAAAAAAGAAAACTATTCAATATCCAGAGTCCCTGGGACTGTAAAATCTATGATGGAATGAAATTTTAGCTGCTCTGAACTAAAATAAAAATAAAGTGTATTTCTATAGACTGCAGTTCCTAGTGTCAGTTGGGAAGTCCCTCTCTACATATTTGAAATACAACATATCCTGCCCACTAAAGGTCACCAATCCCTCAGTAAATCATTCTCTTCTAGTCCAGATAATGAGTTGAAGACCAGGGATTCGCAGCAAGGCAGTATTCTAAATCCTTGATTCTAGAACCAGAAAGGGCAGGATGAAGACACTCCCAGGCAGAGTTCATCTGGGAGGCTGGTTTTCTTTTGTGGGGAGTTGTTTTTTAATATGAGCCCATACTTTTCAAAGAGAAGAGACCCTCCAAATGAGCAAGATACTTCCTGGAAATTTAGCTTAAGGAAATCATCCAAAAGAGGAGAAAAAGTTCCATATAGAAAATTATTGACTATAGTGTTAATTCATACTGAAAAACAGAAAACAGGCTGGGCATTGTGCCTCACACCTGTATCCCAGCACTTTGGGAGCCCGAAGCAGGTGGATCACTTGAGCCCAGGAGTTCAAGACTAGCCTGAGCAACATGGTGAAACCCCATCTCTACAAAAAATACATAAATTAGGCCGGGCGCGGTGGCTCACGCTTGTAATCCCAGCACTTTGGGAGGCCGAGGCGGGCAGATCACGAGGTCAGGAGATCGAGACCATCCTGGCTACCATGGTGAAACCCCGTCTCTACTAAAAAAAAATACAAAAAATTAGCTGGGCGTGGTAGCAGGCGCCTGTAGTCCCAGCTACTTGGGAGGCTGAAGCAGGAGAATGGCGTGAACCCAGGAGGTGGAGCTTGCAGTGAGCAGAGACCATGGGCCACTGCATTCCAGCCTGAGCGACAAAGCGAGACTCCGTCTCAAAAAAAAAAAAATAAAATAAATAAAATAAATAAATAAATTAGCCAGGCGTGGTGGCGCTCGCCTGTAGTCCCAGCTACTTGGAAGGCTGAGGTAGGAGGTTTGATTGGGCCCAGGTGGTCGAGGCTATGATGAGCCGTGATCGTGTCACTCCATTCCAGCTTGGGCAACAGAGTGAGATCCTGTATCAAAAAAAAATTTCCTGATTTTGATGAATCTCCTTACTGTTAGAAATATTTAGGGGTAAAAGGAGCATGAGGTAGGCTGGGCGCAGGGGCTCATCCCTGTAATCGCAGCACTTTGGAGGGCCAACACAGGCGGATCACCTGAGGCCAGGAGTTCGAGATCAGTGTGGCCAACATAGCAAAACCCTGTCTCTACTAAAAATACAAAAATTAGCTGGGCATAGTGGCGCATACCTATAGTCCCAGCTACTCAGGAGGCTGAGGCAGGAGAATTGCTCAAACCCAGGATGGGGAGGTTGCAGTGAGCCAAGATTACACCACTGCACTCCAGCTTGGGTGACAGAATGAGATTCCATCTCAAAAAAAAAAAAAAAAAAGTTCCCTGATTTTGATAAATGTCCTTATTGTTAGGAATTACACAGTTAAGTATTTAGGGTTAAAAGGAACATGAGGTACACAACTTACTTCCAAATGATTAAAAAAAAAAATTATGCATACATCTGCATGTGTATATTCAGAAAGAGAGAAGGCCAGGCAGAGGAAGCAGAGAGGATGAGACTGATTGGCAAATGTGGTCAAATGTTAACCACTAACAAACTGGGAGGAAGGGTTTACAGGAGCTCTTTGTACTGTTCTTGCAACTTTTTTTTAACATTTGAAATTATTCCAAATAAAGTTACCAGAAAAGTATATCTATGCAATGATTGCAATTATCAGAATTTTACATTCTTGCCAAAGGAACGGAAACAAGAGGGAAAAAGAAAATACCTGACCTGAATGGGCCAGATTGTGGGTGACAATTTCTTCTCATTAAAAAGAAGCGCCAGGCTGGGTGTGGTGGCTCACGCCTGTAACCCCAGCACTTTGGGAGGCCAAGGTGGGAGGATCACTTGAGCCCAGGATTTCAAGACCAGCCTAGGCAACATAGTAAGACTCCATCTCTATTAAGAAGGAAAATGTTTAAATAAAATTTTTTTTTTTTTTTTAATTTTTTGAGACGGAGTCTAGCTCTGTTGCCCAGGCTGGAGTGCAGTGGCCGGAACTCAGCTCACTGCAAGCTCTGCCTCCCGGGTTTACGCCATTCTCCTGCCTCAGCCTCCTGAGTAGCTGGGACTACAGGTGCCCGCCACCCCGCCCGGCTAGTTTTTTGTATTTTTTAGTAGAGACGGGGTTTCACCGTGTTAGCCAGGATGGTCTCGATCTCCTGACCTCGTGATCCACCCGTCTCGGCCTCCCAAAGTGCTGGGATTACAGGCTTGAGCCACCGCGCCCGGCCAATACTTTTTTTAAAAAAGAAGGACCAGTGTCAATCATGTTGCTTGAGACAAAAAAAAATTTAACAATAACTAAACAAGTAAACAAGTATAAGAGAATAAAGTAATTATCCAGTGGAATGTCTGGGGGCTTCCAAAGTTTACTTAAAGACTCCAGATGTATGACTAAGTGGTTCCTGGCACCACCAGCTGCCCAGGGTGAGGTATACGATGGTGACTATGGAAAGAGGTGCTCTGTCAATCCCTAACGAATGCACCAGCTTCCCAGAAGACATACCTTCATCATGGCCTCGTTGTTCAAGTTCTCACTGATGATGGTGGCAGTTCCCAAGCTGGAGTTAGCAACCTTGGTGGTCGTTGCATTCATTGGCTTCACAGGATGAAGTCTAAAGAGAAGGGGAAAAGGATCTTTAGACCCTCCTGACATGGCAAAACTGAGCAACTGCCCACCACAAAGATGGCAGCCAGTAAGCCAGACAAGGGGCAGGTGGGTCACATGCTGCCCTCATCTCCGGGCCAACACACTCCAATGTCTCAGTGCCTGTGGAAACAAAAGTAGTCAGGACTGGGCCGCCACATGCAAGCCAGCAAAGCATGTCCTTGCCCAGATGTCCTGATATCTTCACGGGACCCTTGGTCTTGTTACAAACATCAGAACATTAAAGGCAGTCTCTTATTTTTTGAAGTCAGCTAGAGCCTAGGCGTTCACTGTAAAACTTTGCAGAGGCTTCTGTCCCTCCACAGTAAAGAGAGTTCAAAACAAACATACAAGCTTCACGTTGGGCAGTGCTTGAAGAAGTTTTTGACACTGCTAGATGCTACCACCACTCAATGCCAGTTAGTTCTGAGACTGTTAAGATACTGGTGGCATTGCGTTTCTGCAATGTGAGCGCTCCAAATCTGACTGTGCAGAATAATTCCTAAGCTATATTTACAGACTGCTATTATGTTCTTGCTATAAACGCAGCAGCGTCTTGAGGTATTACCACCACAAGGGGCAGTCCTACCAGCAGGACAGTGACAGGCGGGTTGTCCTGTCAGACGTCTGTGTGGTTAGAAAGCCGTAACCTCTGCAGGTAGGAAGCAAAGGGGGACATTGCTGACATTTACATAGACAATCTCCCCCATCTCTCACCTGTGCTTAGCTGACCCAGTTCCAGCGCCTGGCTGAGCTGAGACTGGATGTGTCTCCGAGGGTGAGACCCAGGCCTGGAGGAGTGGCTTCCTCTTGCCAAAATTTTCAACTCTACCAGCGGAGCCCTCTGCTGTGGCTTTTTTTTGAGATTCTGCTGTGCTGGTGTGGTGAGTGTCAGAATGTGCAGAGCTGGGGAAAGACTGTGTGGCAGGAAAGAGCTCAGAAGGGGAGGGACTGGGTACAGGATTGTCCAGGGACGTGCCAGGAGGCGGGCTTGGACTCCCATTTCCCATCGGTTTTTCTTCCTCACCACCACTGGGGCCTGGCAGCTGTTCATCAGAGCTTGAGCTCTTGCCAAGATGTGGTTTGTGAATTCCGAACTCTGTGGTCTGCTCTGAAGGAGCTGTCACAGATGCTTTGGGTGCTTGCAGGCTGAAATCACGCAGGCCCTCCCCCAGTGCCAACCTATCTGCCTTGCCACTGGGCCCCTTTCCCCTCTCAGGACAGGGGACTACCAAGCTCAAGGACGAAGCTCCTATGTCCAGAGTTGACGACTTTGCTGTCTCTCCATCATCTTCAACCTGATCTCTGTCATCTTCAACCTGATCTATTCTTTCATCATCCGATGCGACTTCAGGAATGGAAGGAAGGCTTAAGTTCAGATCGGCTGTGACTGGAGATTTAAAATCTGAGGCCAACTGAAGGTCACTCAAGGGGTCAGACAATAAACCTTCATGGTCACTGGCTTTGCTCTGATACTGAGTCACAAGGGCATCCTCTCCCTCCATCCTAAAGAGTGGAGTGTCTTTCGCTGAGCTTGCTTCACTCGTGGGGCCTTCGGAGAAACTCTCCTCCTGGGAGGGGAGGAGGAGGTGACCCGCCAGGGAGGCTGGCGCACCGCACGTCGCTGGCCCAGGTGTGGTCACCGATTCCCTCTCTGAGTCCTCTGTGTGGGGAGACCCAGGAGGCTCTCCATCAGAGGCGTTTCCAGCAACAGCCCATGCAGGGGTCAGCTCCTGGGGACAACTGCTGTGTCCTTCCACCAGCGGGACGGCCCTCTCTACCACCTCTTCTGTGAAGAGCTGCTCAGAAAATGACACGCGCTTCTTGGTTTTCTTCTGGCCCTCACGGAGGTTCAGATCCATCTCTTCCAGCTTCTGCATCGTGGAATCAATGGAAGGGACCGATTCTCCCATGGGAAGAGGGGGTGCTGCTTCTTCAACTGCATCCCTAGCTTTGCTCCCCACAAGAGACCCAGCCTGACTCTCCAAGTCTTTGTCTCCTCCTGCCACAAGCTCCCCAACGGGGCTCGCAGCTCCATCACTGCTGAGTGAAAGGGCAGACGGTACTTCCTGGGCCTCTCCAGATGATGGGCTGTAGTCTTGTTTTTTGTGGGGGAATCTCGGAAGTTCTTCCTCTTGTCGCCCCGTTTCAGGCTGCTCCAGGAGAGACTCCTCCAACTCAAGGCTGCTGGTGTTCTTCTCTGTGCCTGTCTCACGGGTCCTGCCCATCAGAGAATTTTCTGTCCCTTTATTCGCTGGAATGGATGGCTGTTTGAAAAGTGATCCCAGGGCAGAAGAACCAGAATTTGGAACTGGTGTTAAACTCTCCGTTTGTAACTCTGCCTTAGGGAGCAAGGGTGGTTCTTCAGACTTGGCCTGGCCCCTATCTATGAGAGGACAGCTTTCAATTGGAGTGGATGTGGAAATGGGAGCTGCTATGGGAGATGAGAGAGAGGAGAAGACAGAAAGACTCTCAGAAGACTGTGTGTCTGTACCATGTCCCAATTCAGAGGGGACAGGTGCCTGGCCAGAACTAGAAGGGAGAGGAAGAGAAGAAGGGGAGTCAGCGGGGGAAGGAAGCCTGGCTGTGGGTTGCGCCTCCGGAGACACTTCCAGTCTGCAAAAAGGACAAAATAAAATCTGCAGGTCAGTGCAGATGCATCATGAGAGACAAAGAAAATACACAAAAATCAAGTCATTCACCAGGGGAGAACGTCTTTACACGTGGGGCAGTACCTTAAGAAGTTAAAAAAGGAACACTAGCCAGGCTCAGTGGCTCACGCCTGTAATCCCAGCACTGTGGGAGGCCGAAGCGGGCGGATCACCTGAAGTCAGGAGTTCGAGACCAGCCCAGCCAACATGGTGAAACCTCATCTCTACTGAAAAATACAAAAATTAGTCGGGTGTGGTGGTGTGCACCTGTAGTCCCAGCTACTCTCAGGAGACTGAGGCAGGAGAATTGCTTGAACCTGGGAGGTGGAGGTTGCGGTAAGCCGAGATCGTGCCACTGCACTCCAGCCTGGGTGACAGCGGAAGACCGTCTCAAAAAAAAAAAAAAGGAACACTAACACTTAACAGACACTTTTACAACCAAGCAGATCTGTCACACAAAAGTCTGTTGCCATAGAATGAAAAGATCCCAGTAAAGATCTGGTTTCTTGTGGTGATTAACACAAGGCCCGAGCATTTGATTATTACAGGACAAAATGCACCTAAAAGTTTCAAAGTGGTTAAAGATGTTAACACAAAGCAATAGGTACAGATAAGTTCAAGAGGAACAGTGTGTATGTGTGTATGTGTGCATGTCAAAGTAAGCAGAATCTCTCAAAAAACAAATCTCTCACTCCCCAGACCACAGAAATATTGTCAGTGTCAATGTGAGTCACACAGAAAAGCACAAGTCCCCAAGGCCAGTCCCCAAGTCTCACGCTGGCTCTCACAACAAGGGGCAAAGTGGACACAGAGAACTGTCACTGTCACTCGAGAGAGGACCGTCACTGTCACTCGTCACTGTCACTGTCACTCGAGAGACCAAGGGTCTCTCCTACCGGAAACCAATGCCAAAATGCAATGAGGCAGGATAACATCTGGCTCAAGGGGAAATATGAGATAAGAACTTCGTAAACACAGGTACTGCATATACTACAACCCAAACCCAGTATTCCCAACTTGCAACACCCAGAATCTTGCTACAAACCATTGCATTCCACTGAGATCTGATAAGCTGACAGAAAGGACAGACCATGCCTGCAGGGCGGTAGCTCTGGGCTAGGAAACATCACTGCAATTTGTACAGGGCAGGCCAGGCTGGCAGTAGGGACTCGTTAAAAAAAGAATTTAGATCAGCAAACCTTTGGCATGTACGGGTACTGTGACATCATGGAACCGGCAAGAGCGGGTCTAACATAAGCCTGAAAACCACCAATGGCGAGGTAGACATGCCCTGCATGGGAAGAGCCAAAACTCACCGGGGCTTGACAGCTCTGGTCTGGGGAGCCCTCTGAGAGGAAATTGGAGGTTTCGGTTCAGACCTGGACTCCGGCTCAGCTTCTGGTTCTGTGATCTGCACATCTTCAAAGGGGTTCAGGGAGCTGCCCTGTCTGGAGACAACAGCTGCGGTATCTTTCTCGGATCTTCTCACAAGGTCTTCAGCAGGCCCCGACGCGTCCTCCCCGGGCTTAACCCCCATCAGCATGCCTTCCTTCTCCCTCCCCAGGACCGTGAGAGGGTTTTCACCTTCACTGCTCTTAGCCACGTCCTTCTTCCCCGTCATCAGAGACAGCAAAGAGGACCTCCTGCTCTCTGGTTTCTTGCTCTCCTTGGCTTCTTTTGCTGCCTCCAAGTTTGCAGGGGCCATGTTTTCCCTGAGGTCCCCACTGACCAGTGGGGCAGGTCGGTAGGACGGCAGGGTCATAGACTTCAAGGAGTCCTTGGTGGAAGATTCGGAGAACCGCCTGTCAGAAGACAGCCCACCTCCTTCAGCAGGCTCCTTCCAAGACCCAGCTGCCAGGTTCTCCGTAGAAGAGAACAAATGCTTCTTTCTGAAGCCCCTGGGGGATGGGGAGGAGGATGGGCTACTGTCCTTGGTTTCACCCTTGCCTTCTGGCTGCTCCAGGTAAACATGGTTCCCATTGATGCAGACATTAGAGCGGGAAAGGACATCGTTCTTAGACCGAAGGCCGCCAAGAAAGGAAAGTCCTTCCTTCTTGGGAAGGGTGAAGTTGACCTGGTTCAGTTGCTTAAGATCTGTACTCGCTGTTCTCTTGTGAGACATGACTTTGGGAAGAAAAACAAAGAACAGAAAGGGGATAAGATGTTAAACGGGTGGTTTGCAGCGTGGGGGCATCTGTCAATGTCTGGATACATTTCTGGTTGTCACAGCTTGGAGGGGGTGTGCTGCTATTCGTATCCAGCAGGTAGAGGACAAGGATGATACTGAACATCTTACAATGTATAGCACAGTCCCCCCTCGACAAAGGCCTATCTGGTCCAAACTGTCCACAGTGCTGAGGCTGAGAAACCCTGGATTAAACCAATGAAAAAGGCAGCAGTAGAAGGTAGAGTAGCAGAATCCAGCCAGTGGGAGGGATTTAGACATTGAAATCGAAGTTCAAAATACATAATTAACTCAGAGCTAAAGGAACCAGATTCCTTGGCTTCTGATAAGGCTATATCCCACAAGGGTTAAGCACATCACAGGAACTCAATAACTACCTGATGAATTAATGAAATATCAGAATTACTATAAGGTTTCATGGTTTTACCCTTAAAAAAAAAAAAAACAACTTTGAAGACACTCGTTCTATTAGCTCTAAAAGCTTGTACTAACGGACATCATTTATAGAGCCAGAAACTCTGGAAAAGGAATTTATGCATTCTTAGAAACCAGAGGGTATAATCCCAGCACTTTGGGAGGCCGAGGCAGGCAGATCACTTGAGGTCAGGAGTTCAAAACCAGCCTGGCCAACATGGTGAAACCCCGACTAAAAACACAAAAATTCGCCGGGTGTGGAGGTGGGCACCTATAATCCAAGGTACTCGGGAGGCTGAGGCAGGAGAATCGCTTAAACCCCAGAAGACAGAAGTTTCAGAGAGCCAAGATCGTGCCACTGCACTCCAGCCTGGGTGACAGAGCAAGACACCATCTCAAAGAAAGAAAGAAAGAAACCAGAGGGCTTAGAAATAGAGAGGGCATCTCAGCTATGGGCAGTGGTTCACACGGGTCATACCAGCCATTTGAGAGGATGAGGCAGGAGGATTACTTGAAGCCAGGAGTTTCAGACCAGCCTGGGCAACATAGTGAGACCTCATCTCTAAAAAAAAAAATTTTTTTTAATTAGCCAGGTGTGATGGTGCACACCTGTAGTCCCAGCTCCTCAGAAGGCCAAGGTGGGAGGATTGCTTGAGCCCAGGAGTTGGAGGCTGCGGTAAGCTATGATCGTGCCACTGCACTCCAGCCTGGCAATAGAGCAAGACCCTGTCTCTAAAACAAACAAACAAAAAATATTTTTTCTTTTTTTTGAGACAGAGTCTCACTCTGTCGCCCAGGCTGGAGTGCAGTGACACAATCTCGGCTCACTGCAAGGTCCACCTCCTGGGTTCACGCCATTCTCCTGACTCAGCCTCCTGAGTTGTTGGGGCTACAGGCGCCCACCACCACGCCTGGCTAATTTTTTTTTTGTATTTTTGGTAGAGACGGGGCTTCACCATGTTAGCCAGGATGGTCTCAATCTCCTGACCTCGTGATCCACCCGCCTCGGCCTCCCAAAGTGCTGGGATTACAGGCATGAGCCAACAAAAAATATTTTTAAAAAAGAAACAGATAGGGCTTTTTTTTTTTTTTTTTTTTTTTTGAGACAGTCTCACTCTGTTACCCAGGCTGGAGTGCAGTGGCACGATCACAGCTTACTGCAGCCTCTACTTCCTGAGCTCAAGTAATCCTCCCAGCCTAGCCTCCTGAGTAGCTGGGACTACAGGTGTGTGACATCACATCTGGCTAATTTTTGTACTTTTTGTAGAGACAGGGTTTCACCATGTTGCCCAGGCTAGTCTCAAACTCCTGGGCTCAAGCGATCTGCCTGCCTCGGCCTCCCAAAGTGCTGGGATTACAGGCATGAGCCACCATGCCTGGTTTGAGAGACGGCATCTTAACCACCACTATCATTACCACCATCACCATGATTTTGTAACTGAGGAATTGAATTAAACTCTTTCTCTTAAAATTTGTCTGTTTCTTCTCTCTCAGAATGAAGCATGGTAAGTGGAAGAAGAGATGTCACTTACCATGCTTCATGGTAAGTGGAAGAAGCAGGAAGAGGCAGAAACTCACCATCCGAGGCTGAGGAGGACTCGTCCTCATTGTCGTCTTCATCCCACTGGGACTGAAAGTCTCCGGGACGAAGCAGCACTTTTTCTGGCTTTGAAGTCGGCAGGACAGACATGGACTGGGAAAGAGGCGTCTTCTGCAAATTCGACTTGGAAAATAAGGTCTTGATCTTCGATTTCTTTTTCTTGTCTTTGCCCACAGACTCATCATCACTGTCGACCGAAGGTGTCGTGCTAGGGATGATGGCTGAGGCGGTGTCTGACCCGCTGTCCTTATTCTTCCCCTTGATCTTGTCCTTCAGTTTTCCAAATGGATTCCGAGACTTGTCTTTCATAGAAAGGTCAAACATGCTGGCAGTCATGTTGTTTCTCATAAACTGAATGTCAACCTCAATTTCTCCTCGCTCCTTGTCCTTCTTTCCTGGTTTGGATTTCAGCTTATACCACCTGAAAGGAGAAAGGCCGAGGAGTTACTTTTGAATGGAAGCAACTGCAACAATGTTCACAATTCCCATGAACTGGCCTCTCCTCTTTGCTACCAACAGCCTCTTCAATGCATGCATTCTCACACTTTCTCTTTGGGAAAGCAGAATGAGAGCAGAATTTTTTTTTTTTTGACACAGAGTCTTGCTCTGTCACCCAGGCTGGAGTGCAATGGAGTGATCTCGGCTCACTGCAGCCTCTGCCTCCCCGGTTCAAGTGATTCTCCTGCCTCAGCCTCCTGAGTAGCTGAGATTACAGGAGCTCGTCACCACGTCCGGCTAATTTTTGTATTTTTAGTAGAGACAGGGTTTCACCATGTTAGCTAGGCTGCAGTCGAACTCCTGACCTCAGGTGATCTGCCTGCCTCAGCCTCCCAAAAGGTTGGGATTACAGGCGTGAGCCACTGCGCCTGGCTGACAGCAGAATTTGCACTTTTTTTTTTGAAACGGAGTCGCGCTCTGTGGTCCAGGCTGGAGTGCAGTGGTGCTATCTCGGCTCACTGCAAGCTCCGCCTCCCCGGTTCATGCCATTCTCCTGCCTCAGCCTCCCCAGTAGTTGGGACTACAGGCGCCCGCCACCACGCCCGGCTGATGTTTTTGTTTTTTTTGGGTTTTTTTGTATTTTTTTAGTAGAGACGGGGTTTCACCATGTTAGCCAGGATGGTCTCGATCTCCTGACCTCATGATCTGCCCTCCTCGGTCTCCCAGAGTGCTGAGATTACAGGCATGAGCCACCGCGCCCGGCCTGCACTTTTATTTCTTTCGTTTTTTATTTTGCACTTTTAAGACATGCACTAGACAAAGATAGGATCCAGTGTTGTGCTTAGTGTATAATCACCTCAGATCCTGATTCAATCAAGAGCTCATTCTAAAAATAAAGAAAAAAAAATATTCTATGGAATCACTTCCGTTGACTGATGCTTTCCTTCAGTAGGGTAAAAATGCAATGATCAGGGCCAGCACGGTGGCTCACACCTGTAATCACAGCACTTTGGGAGGCTGAGGCGGGTGGATCACAAGGTCAGGAGTTCAAGACCAACCTGGCCCATATGGTGAAACCCTGTCTGTACTAAAAATATAAAAATTTAGCCGGATGTGGTAGCAGGCGCCTGTAGTCCCAGCTACTCGGGAGGCTGAGGCAAGAGAATCACCTGAACCTGGGAGGTGGAGGTTGCAGTGAGCCGAGATCGCACCACTGCACTCCAGCCTGGGCAACAGAGTGCGACTCCATCTCAAATAGAATAAAAAAAAAAAGCAAAGATCATACACAAACAGCTAAGAAGGGTGGCGTGCAAATTATGTATAATTAAATCTCAGAGAAAATTGAGTTTGTAGTAAGGAATAGTCCCTGGAGGGAGTAAATATATATATATATATAAAACACAGAATTTAAAAAAATAATTTTAAAAAGGTGGGGAGGGGGTTGGGCATGGTGGCTCACACCTGTAATCCCTAAGCTTTGGGAGCCTGAGGCAGGAGGATCACTTGAGGCCAGGAATTCAAGACCAGCCTGGGCAATATTGCAAGACTGCATCTCTATAAAAAATTTTAAAAATTTGCTGGCATGGTGGTGTGCGCCTATACTCCCAGCTACTCAACATAAGCCTAGGAATTCGAGGCTGCAGTGAGCTATCATTGCACCACTGTACTCTAGTCTGGATGACAAAGTGAGACTCTGTTTCCAAAAATAAATAAATAAAAATAAAGAACTTTTTTAAAGAGTGAAATTAGGCTACGCATGGTGACTTACACCTGTGATACCAGCACTTTAGGAGGCCGAGGCAGGCAGATCACCTGAGGTCAGGAGCTCAAGACCAGCCTGGTCAACATGGTGAAATCCCGTCTCTACTAAAAATACAAAAATTAGCTGGGCATGGTGGCGAGCGCCTGTAATCCCAGCTATGCAGGAGGCTGAAGCAGGAGAACTGCTTGAACCTGGGAGGCAGAGATTGCAGTGAGCCAAGATCATGCCACTACACTCCAGCACTCCAGTACTCCAGCCTAGGCGACACAGCCAGACTCCATCTCAAAAAAAAAAAAAAAAAGAGTGAAATCAGTCATTTAGAAAATGACAAACACTATATGAGTCCGCTTATGTGAGGTTCCTGGGTTAGTCAAATTCATCGAGTCAGAAAGTAGAATGGTGATTGCCGGAGGAGGGGAAGGACAGAATGAGGAGTTAATGTTTGATGGGTATAGAGCTTCAGTTGCGGAAAATGAAAAAGTTCTGGAGATGGATGGCGGTGATGGTCACACAACAATGTGAATTTTTTTTTTTTTTTTTTTTTTTTTTTTTTTTTGAGACAAAGTCTCACTCTGTCACCCAGACTGGAGTGCAGTGACCGGATCTCAGCTCACTGCAAGCTCTGCCTCCCGGGTTTACGCCATTCTCCTGTCTCAGCCTCCCGAGTAACTGGGACTACAGGCGCCCGCCACCTCGCCCGGCTAGTTTTTTGTATTTTTTAGTAGAGACGAGGTTTCACTGTGTTAGCCAGGATGGTCTCGATCTCCTGATCTCGTGATCCGCCCGTCTCAGCCTCCCAAAGTGCTGGGATTACGGGCTTGAGCCACCGCGCCCGGCCGTGAATGTTCTTAATGACATTGAACTACACACTTAAAAATGGTTAAAATGGGGCCAGGCGCAGTGGCTCAGGCCAGTAATCCCAGCACTTTGGGAGGCCAAGGCTGGCAGATCACTTGAGGTCAGGAGTTTGTGACCAGCCTGACCAACATGGTGAAACCCCATCTCTACTAAAAATACAAAAAATAGCTGGGGGTTGTGCCACATGTCTGTAATCTCAGCTACTCTAGAGGCTGAGGCAGGAGAATCGCTTGAACCCGGGAGGCGGAGGTTGCAGTGAGCCAAGATCACACCACTGTACTCCAGCCTGGGTGACACAGCAGGACTCTGTCTCAAAAAAAAAAAAAAAAGGTTAAAATGGTAAATTTAATGTTATGTATATTTTACCACAATAAAAAAAAAATGGGACTTCTTCCCTAGCTTAATAATCAGAAAAAGGAACATTTCGAACACTATCCAAGTATTACACTTGGTCATTTGCAACCTACTTTAAGATGTGAAAAATGACATTATACCAGTCCAACTTCACTGAGAGACAAGGTTAAGAAAAAGGAAATCTCATGGCATTCATTTTCTACTTAGGAACCCTTTACCTTTGGTGAACTCTAAGAATGTGAGCCTGGTTGGGTACAGTGGCTCACACCTGTAATCTCAGTGCTTTGGGAGGCTGAGACAGGAGGATTGGTTGGATCCAGGAGTTTGAGAACAGTATAGGCAACAAGGCAAGATCCCACTTCTCTTAAAAAAAAAAAAAATTTTTTTTTTTTTTTTGAGACAGAGTCTTGCTCTGTCTCTCCAGGCTGGAGTGCAATGGTGTGATCTTAGCTCACTGCAACCTCTGCCTCCTGGGTACAAGCAATTCTCTTGCCTCGGCCTCTCAAGTAGCTGGGACTACAGGCATATACCACAATGCCCAGCTATTCTTTGTATTTTTAGTAGAGATAGAGTTTCATCATGTTAGATAGGCTGGTCTCAAACTCCTGACCTCAAGTGATCCACCCACCTTGATCTCCCAAAGTGCTGGGATTACAAGCATGAGCCACCAAGGGTGGCTAAAAATATATTTTTTTAATTAGCTGGGTGCAATGGTGCGCACTTAATAGTCCCAGCTACTTGGGAGGTTGAGGCAGGAGGATCACTTGAATCCAGGAGTTCGAGGCTGTAGTAAGAGCTATGATTGCACCACTGCACTCCAGCCTGTGCAACAGAGTGAGACCTTATCTCTTAAAAAAAAAAAAAAATATATATATATATATATATATATATATATATGCACATTAGTAGCAAGACCATACAATGGAAGAAATAACTCCAAATACCTGGTCTATAGCGAGCTGTCTACCGGGTCACCCTCACAAACTGAGAACTCACATTCTGATGTTCTTTTCGGTGACCTATTTAAGAGCTGAGGGTAGTGGACTTAAAGGAAATGATGGTTTTGCCCAAATGAGCACAACTTCCTCTTTCACCTTCAGCCATGGCTGGCGGCTCATTCACAGGGCAGATCCCTGCCCCCACTGCTATGGCTCCTTCTACACTTAGAGGGAAGGTGCAGGGGAAAGTCGAAACCTAACCTAACACCTAAACGGCACCTGTGGCATACCTGACACTGCATACGCACAGAGACATCCTCATTTCAGCCTCACAAGAATGACAGAGTAGATATTATACCCATTTTATAGACGAAGAAATTGAAGCTCAGGTCTGAAAATTGGCACAAGGTCTTGCAACCATTATGGGGTTGCAAATGGGATTCCAAATCAGTTTCCCCAAAGCTCCTATTCTTTCCTCTACACCAAGATTCCTGCTTTAAATTCTCTAATTTATCTTGGACGGGTCATCTTTTGTAACTTAGAGAAAGGAGGGTTCAAATTTAAATTCTTTTTGAGAAACATTTAAGCTTCTAATTTAAATGTTAAAAGATAAAAGAAGAAAGGAAGGAAACTAACATACCTTGCCATCAGTCATAAATCTAACATAGCTTGCCATCGGTCATAAATCGTTAAGATTACTTAAAGGCCAGTATACAAAGTCATCAAGAAGAACTTAAAATGAATTCACAAAATACAGCAAAGAGAGGATAAAACTACATGAGCTATAATTTTGGACCTTTAGGAGACAAATCTTTTATGGTTTTTATAACCCCAATCCACAGCTGGGCAGGCGGGGAGTGGTGGGTGTTGCAAGATGCAAGGTCTTTTTTTATTTTTTATTTTTTGTAACAGGGTCTCACTCTGTTGCCCAGGCTGGAGTGCAGTGGTGCGATCATAGCTCACTGCAGCCCTGAACTCCTGGGCTCAAGTGGAAGATGCAAGGTCTTTATAGACAATGTCACCCCTGCCAGCCTAGTGTCTGTCCAGTACATTTTCCAGGGCCTGGCCTGGAATCGTTTGCATATTTGTCACTTCGATTTTGAGAGGATTATTTATATTTTTTCTCTTCTGACAGTCATGTGGTAAATGGTAGCCTTGGTGATGAAGGGTGTTTAGCTTTTGTAAATACCAGTTGCAGGCCCCTGAAAAGGAGAAGTTGCTGAACACTGACCGAGGAGGTTTCGATGACCTCGCCAACCGCAGGCAGGCAGCATGCTTCACCTCCCCGCCCAAGGCAGGAGCATCAGGCAGGGGTTTCTCCACAGCTCTTCCACATAGCCCCTTCTGTTAGCCCTCCCCCAGGATGCAAAAATGTGACAGGCCTCCAAAGTAGCTGTCAGAGGCGTTCAGACCAGAGCAACTCCATCTTGAGTGAGGGCTAGGAAAATGAGGCTGGAACTTGCTGCGCTGCATTCCCAGAAAGTTAGGTATTCCTAGCCTCTAGATGTTTATGGGTAAGGGAACAGATGGATAATGTTTACCAA
Source organism: Papio anubis (assembly GCF_008728515.1). Classification (NCBI taxonomy): domain Eukaryota; kingdom Metazoa; phylum Chordata; class Mammalia; order Primates; family Cercopithecidae; genus Papio; species Papio anubis. Next base: position 36,252,739 of record NC_044983.1, read on the forward strand.
ACAGACTCAGACTTAGGAGTGTTCTAATATCCCAAATCTGGAGAACAAAGGCAATCCTAATTTTGCTTTAAAGATACTAATACTGCTTTTTGAAAAATATAGTAATTAAGAAAATTAATCCTTTATCACAAACCCTTGTAGTAGGGCACATCTCTTGATGATCTTTTTATCCTGTATATAAATAAGCATACTACCTAGAGTGGATGCGTTCTCCTCTTACTTTCGGGAACGTCCTACTCTGTCTATGGAGTAGCTGTACCTTCAATACTTTACTTTCTTAATAAGCTTGCTTTTACTTTGCACTGCAGACTTGCCCTGAATTCCTTCTCACAGGAGATCCAAACACCCTCTTTTGGGGTCTGGATCAGGACTCCTTTCCTGTAACACAGCCACTTGACAATTCCAAGGGCCAGCCTTGCCTTTCCAAAAGTATCAGTGAGGTTTTGTTTGTACTCCTAATGGTTTTTGAGCAAAGCTACAACCAATTCCAGAATCCTCCCTCGGGACCAATTATTACCTGATTCTTAGGTCCAATCCCTGGGTCCTAAAGTGGGATTTGCTTTGGAAACTTCCAACACCATTAGGAAGTGCAAATAAAAATGTCACCGACTGTTCTTGCTGCTTCATTTCACAAGCAAACCTAAAACCAAACATCAAGTAGCCAGGCATAGCCACTGGGCTATTGAAGGATATGAAACAGGCTGAATCACAGACCAGCAGGGAAACAGCCCAGGCAAAGGGGCAGAATTTACAAATGTGTGCTCAATGTATTAAAGCCGGAAAGGAAAACAAGAATTGTTTCTTTTTTTTTTTCTGTTTTTTTTTTGAGAGACTGAGTCTCGCTCTGTCGCCCAGGCTGGAGTGCAGTGACATGATCTCAGCTCACTGCAACCTCCTCCTCCTCCTGGGTTTAAGCGATTCTCCTGCCTCAGCTTGCAGAGCAGCTGGGACTACAGGTGTGCACAACTATGCCCAACTAATTTTATGTTGGCCAGGTTGGTCTCAAACTCCTGACCTCAGGTGATCCGCCTACCTCAGCCTCCCAAAGTCTTGGGATTACAGGCATGAGCCACTGTGCCTGGCCAAGAATTCTTTCTTTCACTAGCAATATTATCCTCAAATTCAAAAACAGTTTAAGCAAGGGATGTTTGATACAAGCATATTTTGATAAGATAGTGAAAGCCACAGTGCTTGAATATCTTGCCCTAAGAAATCCCAAACCAGAAGAACACATCTGTGGGTTTTTATATTTAAGATCAACTCAGTTTCTAAGTGTTACTGCCCATGAGTTTTTCAGTTCACTTAATTCCTGCACCTCACAGAAGTCGCTCATAAATAATAAAGTCCCAGCTTAGCAACATAGCATGTGATGGCGGCATGGGTGTGTTCCTGTATTATCTTTCACATAGGCCCTGAAAGCTTGAATTATCTCAGAAATCAGGGTTGGGTCCATTTCCCTAGTCCAAAGGGCAGAAAAAGACAGCCATAATCCCAATGTAGCAAGTTTATTTTTAAGTCTATATTCTGAAAAAATCTTGCCATCTATCGAAAGTAAAAATCAAATATTCCTTCAATAAGCAAATCATTATGGCTTATCATTAAACTCAGTTCTGCAAGAATTAAAAGGATATCTGGATATGTAGAAAGTGACTTTTTTTTTTTTTTTTTTGAGACAGAGTCTCACTCTATTGCTCAGGCTGGAGTACAGTGGCACAATATCAGGTCACTGCAACCTCTGCCGCCCAAGTTCAAGTGATTCTCTTGCCTCGGCCTCCCAAGTAGCTGGGAGTACAGGCGCACGCCACTGCACCCGGCTAATTTTTGTATTTTTAGTAGAGACAAGGTTTCACCATCTTGGCCAGGCTGATCTCAAACTCCTGACCTCATGATCCACCCACCTTGGCCTCCCAAAGGGCTGGGAATACAGGCATGAGCCACCGCACCCGGCCAACATAAAATTTCTATAAACTATATACACACACATATATATATTTTGAGACGGGGTCTTGCTCTGTTTTCCAGGCTGGAGTGCAGCGCACGTTCACAGCTCACAGCAGCTTTGAAGTCCTAGGCTCAAGTCATCCTCCCACCTCAGCCACTTGAGGAGCTGGGACTAAAAGCATGTGCCACCACACCCAACCAGTTGTCGTTGTTGTTGTTGTTGAGACAGAGTCTTGCTCTGTTGCCCAGGCTGGAGTCCAGTAGCATGATCTTGGCTCACTGCAACCTCCACCTCCTGAGTTCAAGCACTTTTCATGCCTCAGCCTCCAGAGTAGTTGATATGACAGGCATGTACCATCATGCCCAGCTAATTTTTGTATTTTTAGTAGAGACAGGGTTTCACCATGTTGGCCAGGCTGGTCTCGAACTCCTGACCTCAAATGATCTACCTGCCTCAGCCTCCCAAAGTGCCGGGATTACAGGTGTGAACCACTATGCCAGCTAGTCTTTTGTTTTGTTTTAGAGATAGGGTCTTGCTATGCTGCGCAGGCTGGTCTTGGACTCCTGGCCACACAGAATCCTCTCACCTCAGTCTCTCATAGTGCTGGGATTATAGGTGTGAGCCACTGCACTTGGCTTATATTCTTTAATTTTTTTTTTTTTTTTTTTGAGATGGAATCTCACTCTGTTGCATACGCTGGAGTGCAGTGGCGCGATCTCAGCTCACTGCAACCTCCACCTCCCGGATTCAAGCAATTCTCCTGCCTCAGCCTCCTGAGTAGCCGGGATTACAGCCGTGTGTCACCACACCAGGCTAAGTTTTGTATTTTTAGTACAGACAGGGTTTCATCATGTTGGTCAGGCTAGTCTCGAACTCCTGACTTCAGATGATCCATCCACCTTGGCCTCCCAAAGTGCTGGGATTACAGGTGTGACCCACCACGCCCAGCCCCCAGCCTATATTTTGAAGTAATAACAGGCATTGGGTAAAAATTCAAATCACACAAAATGGTATAGGATGAAAAATTCCATCTTCCCACCCCTCCTGATCCCATGCCCCTCAGTCTCCGTATCAGAGACAACCACTATTATCAGTTTTATACACCCAAATGGTGGTCTCACCACAAACAAGCAAAACTGTGTATTATCCAAATAGGCTACCCTGCGGTTTTTGTTTTTGGGGATTTTATTTTTTTGGTCAAACACAAGACAAGGCACAAATAAAAGTATCCAAAAAGTCATTTAAGTTTTCTATACTTTCAAAAAGATGTTTATGAAGAGAAATAAGGGAACACAGAAAAAGAATGAACTAAGTACAGTGCAGAAAAAAACACGAGCCTGTGCCCACACACAAGAGCGGGATGCAGGGCACCAGCCCGCCTCCAGAGTAGCCCACTGGGGAGCCCGTGCCTGCATCCATACTGCGAAATCTCTTGGGCTTTTCAGTCCTTCTGGAGCAGCTAAGACCATTCAACCATGCCTATTCTCAGGGCCGGTGTGCCTCAGAACGTGGTGCTGGCTTCCCAGACACACCCGGAGCTGACCCCAGGGGGCCTTCTGTTGGAATGGGGCAGGGTCAGGGCAGCCTGGCTCTTGCTATCGGGAAATGAAAAGCCTTCCCTTGCAGCCCTGCAGATGTTCACGATTACACTGGTAAAGGACTGACTAGTATGTCTCAAAAATAATCTTTCTGCAGCCGAAACAAACATGTTTTTTCCCTTGAAAACATTCTGGAGAGCAGACATATGCAGAGAAATGATGCCTTCGGAGATTCAGTTCCAACGTGTCTACATGCCAAATGCTGGAAATACAGAGAATGAAGAGGACTAAAAAGCTTACCCTACAATGGGATGGGGAACAGGCTCGCCCAAGATCACAAAGCATTTGTCGCACTGGGGCAACTGTTTCCAACTTTCTAACTTTCAGGCATGAGAGAAATTAATTACAGGTAAAACTCCTGCTAAAATACACAATTTCATCACAAATAATGACTCACGTACAAATAAGGTTTCAGGTCATTTAAGCCCCAACGGGCTATCAGAACCACCTATCTAGCGACTGTTCAGCAAGTGAATAAATACTTCATCCCCATATTAAACACAGGAGTCTCCAGGAAAGGCCAGGCAAGGAGGATCACCAGCTCTCTGGGTTACCTCCACACTTTACACGTGTCAGTGTTAATTTCAAGGGATCATTGTTTCTGCATGCAGTTTGGACTCCTGGTTCGGTGAGTACTGCCTACTTCCTTGGCTGTACAAAATCCCAATCCTGATTTACAGCATGAGTCATCTCCACGTTAACCAGGCATCATGACACAGGGGATGATGGCCTCAAGTGAGGAAAGAAGCAGGAAGAACAGAACCACCCCTGACCTAGGGTGGGACAGAGGACACACTTAACCTTTCTTAGATGAAGAAATTTCAAAAGCAGTTCATGAACTGTCTTCCCCAGGAAATAAAAAATCAGGCTGCAAATCATGTGGTTAGCAGTTGAGAACATCTTTTTAAAAGGGTCTGAAAAGGAGTGATTCCACATGGGTAAAATGTCCAGTTTCTTCTTCTGGTCACCTAGAAGCAATGCACAGCAAACAGACAGAAATGTTTATGACCTATAAAATGTTTGTGCTGTGTACCTTCCAGAAGCTATGCAGTTTAATGAGTGCTGGTATTGAACAAGGTGGCTAGTCATCATAACCTAACTCTGAACACAGAATTACCCATCAGCCAAGCTTGCCTCCCTAGACCTTCCCCTCTGCCCACTGTCAGCTACTTGGAAAAACTGGTAAATCACGAGGGTAGCAAATCGGTCATGGCTCATTTTTTTGGCCTTAATTCCTAAAACAGCCACTCCAGCAGCATGGAAAGGCCGTTTGTAGCCACCAAACTGAATTCTAAGAACTGGTAAATGACAGACAGGCACGGAGGCTCACGTCTGTAATCCCAGCACTTTGGGAGGCCGAGGGGGGCAGATCACTTGAGGTCAGGAGTTCGAGACCAGTCTGGCCAACATGGTGAAACCCCACCTCTACTAAAAATACAAAAATTAGCTGGGTGTGGTGGTGTGCACCTGTAATCCCAGCTACTCGGGAGACTGAGGCACGAGAACTGCTTGAACCTGGGAAGCAGAGGTTGCAGTGAGCCGAGATCGCGCCACTGCACTCCAGCCTGAACGACAGAGTGAGAACGCCATCTCAAAAAAAAAAGAAAAGCAAAAATGAACTCAGTCCCATGCTAATCTGAACACTGCCTTTTTATAAATCTTCCTGAAGTCTTTTTCCCATACATTTTAACAACTAGCAGCTGAGACACCTTCGGCAAGATATTTAACCTCTTTGTGGGACAGGCTCCTCTTCTGAAACAGGGTTAGGAACACCCACCTCATAAGAATGTTAGGAAGATTAAATGGCTTAATGTATGCAAAGTGCTTAGAACAGTAACCTGGCCATAAGTCTTAGCTATAATTACTACTTAGCTGTACATATGCAATTTTCTTTGTAGTGCATTATACATTACTGCCTTATAATTGTCAAACTTTTAATTTTGAATGGCTAAATGATATTCTGTGAAATGGGTATACGCCATAGTTTATCTACCCATTCAGATGATTCTCAAAAGGGAACTTAGGATTTTAATAGTTTCAACACACTGTATTATTAACTACCCTAACTTATCGACCAAATATAAATAACAATGATTTGCATTTGAAGGGAACAGAAATGACTCACTTCCAAAACTGGTTTGTATTACATAATTTCCAAAATGATGTACCTGTTTATCTATTTTTTTGAGACGGAGTCTCACTCTGTCGCCCAGGCTGGAGTGCAGTGACGCAATCTCAGCTCACTGCAGCTCCTGGGTTCAAGTGATTCTCCTGCCTCAGCCTCCTGAGTAGCTGGGATTACAGACACCCACCACTACACCCGGGTAATTTTTGTATCTTTAGTAGAGACGGAGTTTCACCATGTTCGCCAGGCTGTTCTCAAACTCCTGACCTCAGGTAATCCGCCCCGCTTGGCCTCCCAAAGTGCTGGGATTGCAGGCATGAGCTACCGCACCTAGCTAAATTTCCAAACTTAAAAAATATATAAAATTCTTAACAAACCATGATCAGTGTGTACTTTCTTTAAAAAAAAAAAAAGAATGTGTTTGTCTTTATTTTTTTTCAGATGGGCTCTGTTGCCCAAGCTGGACTGCAGTGATGCCATCACGGCTCACTGCAGCCTCAACCTCCCAGGCTCAAGCAATCCTCCCACCTTAGCCTACCGAGTAGCTAGGATTACAGGCGTGCGCCACCATACCCTGCTAATGTTTTATTTTTTGCAGAGACAGGGTGTCATCATGTTGCTTAAGCTGGTTTTAAACTCTTAGATTCAAGTGATCCTCCCACCTCAGCCTCCCAAAGTACTGGGATTACAGGAATGAGCCACCACTGCACCCAGCCCCTCAATGTATACTTTCTGTAACTTATTGAGAGATGTCATGATCCTCATGGACCCCTTCAGGGTTTCTACACAGAAAAGAAAGAGACAAGAAACAGAGGGCTCTCGAACTCTCAGAAATAGGCCAAGATGGCATAATTAAGTCTATGAATCAAGATAGGTTTTCTAAGTGGAAAGCAATACTAAATTTCTTGTAGGTGAAAACTAAAGGAAATACCAAGCATCTTTATTTTAGCAATTCTCTAATAATTAGAAAAATTAACTCATTTTTAAATATTTAAGTCTACCACACTCACCATCATGACTTACCAATTCTTTTTCAAAGCTCGATCCTATCTCAAAAAGCCACGCATGTTAATATTCTACCATCAAATCCAGTATCTCACCTCTTGGTCAAATGTAACTGCCACTGATGCATTTATTTGTTCTGTCAAAGAATACTGTCTTGTGGCAACCATGGGGTCCTCACACACAGAGACTTTAAGAATGGAAAAACAAAATGCAATAGTTTGGTTCACCATCTCTTAACCAGACAAAAAACAAACTTCAGCATGACCGACATCAGGGAACACTCAGCCCTTCCTCACCACATAAACTCCCACACTTCTATGAGAGTTCCTGGCAAGGAACAGAGTATCTGTGATTTATTCCATAAGCAAGGTAAGTCCAAATGAAGGGAAAATAATTACACCAAAAGCATTGAGACAGAGTCTCACTCTGTCACCCAGGCTGGAGTAGAGTGGCACGATCTCGGCTCACTGCAAGCTCCACCTCCCGGGTTCAAGTGATTCTCCTGCCTCAGGCTCCTGAGTAGCTGGGGTAACAGGTGCCTGCCACTATACCTGGCTAATTTTTGTATTTTCAGTAGAAACAAGGTTTCACCATGTTGGCCAGGCTGGTCTCGAACTCCTGACCTCAAGTGATCCACCCACCTCGGCCTCCCAAAGTGCTGGGATTACAGGTGTGAGCCACCGTACCCGGCCTCACCAAAAGCATTTCTAAATCCTGTTTTAATAACAAATGATTAGTAAAAATGAAAAGTTCTATTTTGGTGAACCACGTCACAGTGCTCTGCATGGGAAAGGGGCAGATTGAAGAAACATCTGGGGCCCCAGCCGGCTGCTACTGTATTTCACACAGGATGCCCATTCTTTTATAATAACCAGAGGCCTCTTTAGACCAGGCTTTCTAGAGGCTTAGTTGTTTTACCTAGAGCCTAGCCATGTCCTTTTTTTTTTTTTTGAGACGGAGCCTCCCTCTGTCACCCAGGCTGGAGTGCAGCGGCCGGATCTCAGCTCACTGCAAGCTCCTCCTCTCGGGTTCACGCCATTCTCCTGCCTCAGCCTCCAGAGTAACTGGGACTACAGGCGCCTGCCACCTCGCCCAGCTAGTTTTTTGTATTTTTTAGTAGAGACGGGGTTTCACCGTGTTAGCCAGGATGGTCTCGATCTCCTGACCTCGTGATCCGCCCGTCTCGGCCTCCCAAAGTGCTGGGATTACAGGCTTGAGCCACCGCGCCCGGCCTAGCCATGTCCTTTTTAAAAAGTGAAGGGTGTGTGGCAGTCACACCTCTAGAAATATTTTTTAGGGATTTCTTATAAATACCTTCCCTCTACTTCATTCAAAGGCCAGTATTCAGGAAAAGATACTTAATTACCATTGCCTTTTTTCTCTCTACAGGCACATTCCTAAATGTGTCCCCCAGGAACACCCTGGAGACTAAAGCCCTTGATTTTCCTCTAACAGATTATCAACAGGCGTCTCCCTGCAGGAGAGGAATTTCTGTCTCATTAGTGGTGAAAACCGCCTCCTTTGCCACAGGCATCATTAGCCAGCAAGCCGCAGAAGGTAACCTGCTTCTTCAAGAGGAAAAGGGTACTCAGGAGGCTGAGGGAGGAGAATCATTGCTTGAACCTGGCAGGCGGAGGTTGCAGTGAGCCGACTGCTGCATTGCCCTCCAGCCTGGACAACAAGAGCAAAATTCCGCCTTAAAAAAAAAAAGGAAAGAAAGAAAGAAAAGGGCACTGACCACAAAGCCATACTCCAAACTGGGAAACCGAAAGAAGCAGAGCTTTGATTTCATACTTCCGACATCCCCAGTCTGTAATCTACGGAGCTACACATAAGATTAAATGTGTCTCCTCGTTCACCCAGGCAATCTACTGCCTGCCCCGTGCCTACAGGAACCACAACCACTGCCTCCCTCGCAGATGCGTTTATTGAGCCCCTGCGCTGGGTCACACAGCAAAGGACACGACAGAAGTGGTCCCTGTCCCAGAGGAAAATAGGGCAAAGTCAGGCTTGGTCTCCTCCTGAGCCAGCTGGGGCATGAGATCTGAACCAGGACACCTTATGGAGAGCAGAACCCCTCTCTTTGCCAATACAACGGTCTGGGTGTTAATTTTGTTGGAATTCAGAGACACTTAGGTCTGGAGATCTGTGCCAGACCCAGAACCAAAGGCCACCTAGGGAAGTGCTCTGAGATGAAGGCCTAAAATGACCTCCCATCACTCTCTCTTTTCAGGGCTAGAGTTTCTTAATCCTTCTGGAGCTAAGCCAAAGCTAGCTGTCCCTCCTTCAAAAGTATAGGGTAAGAAGCACAATTTTCCAGGGCGTATAGCTATGAAAACCATAGTATCTTAATGGATATCTAAGATTATTGTTAAGGGAGAGGAAGAGTAATGTCAGCAAATACATGTTGGAGTTGATGGCATTTTAATAAGCATGTGGATTGCTTGTAATGTAATTATAACTTTTTTAGTTAATAACTACAATTAAAATGACATATCAGATACTCTTTATAAAAATCTTCCTCTGATGGGAGTTACAGAAATACAATAGAAGTCTTTGTAACCAAAGGCAGTTTAAGTAAAATGAAAAAGGCACAAGACTCTTTTCTATGCTTACAGTTTGTAATGCAAAGAACATTTAACTGGTTCACTTACTTGAGAATTTTTTTTTCATTTATGGGTCTAACTTTACTAATGTTATATATTATGTTCTCCTTTTCTTAGTCCTATATCCCTTAAAGCAGTGACTTCATCTGCTGTGTGAGAGCACATCAATGAGATCATAGCAGCTCTGCTGTTACAAGACAAAGACTTGGCGGTACTGAGTGGGTAAACACTTGCAGACACATACATACACGCCCTGGTTTCAATGGCATTTCCTAGTAATTCACTCCAACAGAAATCTCCACTCACAGCCAGGTGTCACAGCCCAAAGCTGTCTTTGTAATGGTGACCTCACCCTGGTATCACAGTGACTGTGAGGGAAAGAAAGCAGCTGCCACTTCCTGGTTCACTTTCAACACCAAGCTCTCCTGATTTTATGTGTTCATTCTTATTACTTCCTTTCCCTCCCGCCCTACCATATCCAATCCATCACATGTCAGGTCAGTTGAACCTCTAAGATATTTCTGAAATCCACCCACCTCTGTCCACCTCCACAGGTGGCTTAGACATCATTCTAGTCCAAGCCACCACCGTCCACCATCTAGATTACTGCAACAGCTTCCCGTTTTGTCTGTTCAATCCAGGTTAGGTCAGCTTCAAATCCATTCTCTACCCAAGAGCCATGGTGATCTCTGACAAATAAATTGGATCATATCAACCCACTACATTTATTTATTTATTTATTTGTCGTTATTTATTTTGAGATGGAGTTTTGCTCTTGTTGCCCAGGCTGGAGTGCAATGGCACAGTCTCAGCTCACTGCAACTTCTGCCTCCCAGGTTCAAGCGATTCTCCTGCCTCAGCCTCCTGAGTAGCTGGGATTACAGGTGCCCGCCACCACAGCCGGCTAATTTTTGTATCTTTAGTAGAGCCCATGTTGGGCCAGGCTGGTCTCAAACTCCTGACCTCAAGTGATCCACCCACCTTGGCCTCCCAAAGGGCTGGGATTACAGGTGTGAGCCACCGTGCCCAGCCTCCACTGCTTTTAATTTTAGCAGTCAGTGGCTTCCCATTCCTCCTAAGTAAAGCCCCGCCTTCCTCTTCAGCCTCATCTTACACAAGTACTCCCCCACTTTCCAGGTATTCCTGCCTCAGGGCCTTTGCCCGGGCTGCTACTCCTCCACCAGGCCCCCTTCCGCTGCTCCTCACTAGAAAAATTCCTTTTCATTCTTCAGCTCTCTGCCTCAGAGAGGCTACCTGCAATCTCCTTCTTTTTTTTTTTTTTTTTTTTTTGAGACAGAGTCTCGCTCTGCCGCCCAGGCTGGAGTGCAGTGGCGTGATCTTGGCTCACTGCAAGCTCCGCCTCCCGGGTTCATGCCATTCTCCTGCCTCAGCCTCCCGAGTAGCTGGGACTACAGGCGCCCGCCACCTCGCCCGGCTAGTTTTTTTGTATTTTTTAGTAGAGACAGGGTTTCACCGTGTCAGCCAGGATGGTCTCGATCTCCTGACCTCGTGATCTGCCCGTCTCGGCCTCCCAAAGTGCTGGGATTACAGGCTTGAGCCACCGCGCCCGGCCAATCTCCTTCTTTAAATCATGTCCTTCCTGCCCTTTTCTTCTATAATACCCTGTCCTCTTTCTCCACAGTACTTACCACAATATATGATTATTTATTTGTGAGTTCATTTGTTTTTTTGTTTTTGTTTTTTGAGACAGAGTCTCACTCTATCACCCAGGCTGGAGTACAGTGGAGCAATCTCGACTCACTGCAACCTCTGCCTCCCGGGTTCAAGTGATAATCCTGCTTCAGCCTCCCAAGTAGCCAAGATTACAGGCGCATACCACCACACCTGGCTAATTTTTGTATTTTTAGGAGAGACAAGATTTCACCACGTTGGCCAGGCTGGTCTCGAACTCCTGACCTTAGGTAATCCACCTGCCTCAGCCTCCCAAAGTGCTGGGATTACATGTCCATTTGTTTAATGCCTTCTCCCCCAGAAGGCTCTGGGTTTCCTGAAAGCAGGGATCATCCCTGTTTTCTTCACCATTGTTTACACTGTATATCCAGCACCTGACACTTAGTAGGCAATAAAAAATACTGACTACAAGAAAGGATGAGGTTGTCCACGGTGGCGCACACCTGTAATCCCAGCACTTCAAGAGGCTACAGCAGGAGATTGCTTGAGCCCAGGAGTTCAAGCACAGCCTGTAACATAGTGAGATTCCATCTCTGCAAAAACAAAAACAAAAAATAAAGTAGCTCGGTGTGGTGGCACACCCCTGTAATCCCAGTTACTCGGAAGCTGAGGGGGAGGATTGCTTGAACTCAGGAGGTCGAGGCTGCAGTGAGCTGTGATTGTGTCACTGCACTCCAGCCTGGGAAAGAGTGAGACCCTGTCTCAAAAAAAAAAAAAAAAAAAAAAAAAAGATGACCTTTAGAAACAAGAAGATGGAAAAAAAGCAGGTAGAACTTTCTCCATACTAACTGAATGTCTTACAAATGAAATCATAAACAATACCATCAAAAAAAAAACCATGAGGGAATATCTTCCACATCACCAAAACAACTCTGAAGGACTCTCATCCTTTTTAGTCATTTGATTCCTTTGTTATAAGCAGTTTAGGGTTATTTATTGTAGAACCTACAGAGAATTCAGGCTTGAGCACCGAGTTGTCTCAGTTTCCTACACTAGAGTGGGAGGGGACTGTGGCTTCATAAGACCTGCGGAGGTTTCCAGTAAGGCTCAATATTATCTTTAAGGGAAATTCCAAGAAAAGAAAAATTTAATCAGTAATAACATTACTCAAATTTTCCAACCTATTAAGCAAAATCTAAATGTTCTTAGGAAACCTAAAGGTATAAAAACAAACACCCATTGCTTATAATTTGTGAATTATGAACCTCTATGGTCATCTATGTCACTTTTCTGCATCCAACTCTCCCAGAAAAACAACTATCTAGCCCTTGCTTTTTTTTTTAATAACCCACATTTCTGTTGGCAACTTATTTCATCATCTTATTAAACTTGCAGTTCTTCCAAGTATCTAACCCTTTATAATACCTACGTCCTTTCATATGCAACTAAATTCTCTCTTGAGTTTTAATAGGTATAAGAACATGGCCCTTCATCACTCACGCTCTCTCTTCATGTGGGGAGGACTATCGCAATATTAAGTTTCATGGTGCTTAGTTACACAACGGCCTTCTAGTCACCAGGCTGCATAAATATTTGTTCTAATCTATACTTAAGAAATTATTTCCCTAAATTTTCTTGCTCTTAGTATCCTAAAAAGGTTTTTCATTTTGATTTATATATACATAAATACATACACACACACACACACACACACACACATATATATATATATATATTTTTTTTTTTTTTTTTTTTTTTGAGAGGGAGTTTTGTTCTTGTTGCCCAGGCTGGAGTGCAGAGTGGCGTGATCTCAGCTCACTGCAACCTCCACCTCCTGGGTTCAAGCATTTCTCCTGCCTCAGCCTCCCGAGTAGCTGGGATTACAGGCACCCAGGCACCCGCCACCATGTCCAGCTAATTTTTTGTGTTTTTAATAGAGACAGGGTTTCACCATGTTGGCCAGACTGGTCTCAAACTCCTAACCTCAGGTGATCCACCCGCCTTGGCCTCCTAAAGTGCTGAGATTACAGGCGTGAGCCACCATGCCCAGCATATTTTTTTTTTCTTTGAGACAGGCTCTCACTCTGTTGCCCAGGCTGGAGTGCAGTAGCCTGATCACAGTTCACCCTAACCTTTAACTCTTGAGCTCAAATGATCTTCTCACCTCAGCCTCCGGAATAGCTGGGACTAAAGATGCCTGCCAACATGCCCGGCTATTTTTTTTTTTTTTTTTGGTAGAGTTTGGGTCTCAAGTTACCCAGGCTGGTCTTGAACTCCTGAGCTCAAGTGATCCTCCTGCCTCGGCCTCCCAAATTGCTAGGACTACAGGTAGGAACCACCACGTCTAGCCTCCTAAAAAGGTTTCTATCAGTCTAGGATCCCAAACTACATAAGACTAGAGAGTTGAGCAGAGAATCCCTCAAACTGGTCACCCGATTCTACCTCTTCGATTCATGTCTGTTTTGCAGTCACAGTACTTGACCGATTCCCAGTTTCTGAGACCCACTGAGACCCCAGGTCCTTAGCAGATGTGTAAGTGCAAAGTCAATTCATTTCAATTTTTCCTAATGGGCCACACATTCTTCCCTATTAGATGTATCCTATTTATTTGTTAGCCTCTGGTGTCTTAAAAGTGTACATCATCACATCGTGACTCTAAATAAATGACACTGGGGTCTTATCAATAAAACAAATGGAAATATTTGCACAGTTAGCTTTTAACTCCTTGAGTTTCAGCTTCTGGACCCAAGATAAAAGTCATATTCTGTTGCAGCAACTCTTCTTTGCTAGAGATTAAGACAAAGACAGACAGACACACAGAAACACAGACACACGGACAGACCAAGATTTAGCTTTTGTTTCTTGTTTTTAATGTCTGAAATGGAGTCGAACCATTAATAACCAGTTCAAATGACTTTTGTAGCACAACTCATTTCCTCATTTCCTTCTGTTAAAATTCCACCTTTCACCGGGCACGGTGGCTCACGCCTGTAATCCCAGCACTTTGGGAGGCCAAAGTAGGTGGATCACCTGAGGTCAGGAGTTCGAGACCAGCCTGACCAACATGGTGAAACCCCATCTCTACTAAAAATACAAAAATTAGCCAGTCGTGGTGGCAGGAGCCTGAAATTCCAGCTACTCGGGAGGCTGAGGCAGGAGAATTGCAGAACCCGGAAGGCAGAGGTTGCAGTGAGCCAAGATCGTGCCACTGCACTCCAGCCTGGGGGACAGAGTGAGACTCTGTCTAAAAAAAAAAAAAAAAAAAAAATTCCACCTTTCAATGCATATTTTATTCTTTAAATCTCAGCTATCTTGGGCACCGGGGCATCAGACAGCACCCTTGGCACCTCGGAAAGTCCCAGAAAGTTGTAGATGGAAAGTGGAAAGCTTGCAATTTCATGTACCCATAGAGATGCAAAGAAGCCTTCCTTTGAAGTTATTTTAAGAAGGAAAAAAAAAATCAATTAAGCACCATTTTCCTGGAAGTCAATACTGTGACTAGGTGGTAATTGGTTCATATAATAGATGGGAGTTATCGTGTAGGTTTAGGGTTACATTGGATAAAATGAGAAAAATGAAGATGCAGAGACTGAACTCTTCCTGAAAAAAAGAGCTCAAGGAGGTTTCAATCTTTCACAAAGCAGTTACAGAACCTTTTCAATCACTTCTTGAATACATTGGCCCCATTAATCCAGGAACCCAGAAACATCTTACAAACATCAATTAAGTCTGGCAACATGCTTTATTTACAAATAGGGAAACTTGGCTGTTTAGGGACAGAGAAGCCCAACAATGAGTCAGGGCTGCTGTGGGCACTGGACCCGGGACTCTGGAATCTCCATCTCTGGCAGGGAGATGTGATCTACCTCTCAAGGGGATAAAATGTCCACAAGAAACAGGTGGCAGAGAAGGAAGTGAATACACACTTGTTGGGATGGCGCAAGACAATGGATGGCCAACAGCACCCGTCTGAAGCTGGAAGGGAAGCTGACCCACCGCCCCCAGTGTCATTTAATCAGAGGGAAGATCAGCATTGCTGCAGCCCCTCCTTAGCAAAAACACTGCTCACCTTATGGCTTGTAAATTGATGCTGTGAGATACCCCACATCCATCCTCACATCAAGGCTAGTTTTATCTGATTTGAGTTCAGAAATGCCTGATCATCTTTGGCCAGGTAAGTGCATCATCAGATATTCCATTTGCAAGCCTACATGCTGAAATGGAACCCACCCCACAGTAAAGGGAGCCTCCGAGGACAAACCCTCTGGCTTTTCCTGTCTCCCTCACAAGGGAAAGTTAAAAGGCTATGTATATCTAAAACACACAAAGCGAATCAGTGTGCTTCCTAAACTGTAGGCTTTTGGTGCTGACTGGCCTGCATATTTAAGATCTAACAAAGTAACCAGCTAAGCTAATCGAGGCTAGCTTTGGTATACTAGATGAATATAATCAAACGTTCCTTTGGGTGAAGTACTGCCCTTTCTGAACACCTGTGAAAGGGAACAAGTAATTCGGTAATATCATGGAGTGAATGGTTTTTGCCCCGTTTTTACTGCGGAAGTGAAATACCGTGACACAATCTTTGGGAGCTACATCCACCAGGATTAGGACCAGAGAGAATAACTCTACCAACTCCAAAAAGAAACAATGCCCAGTTCTGCTCGGCCAAGGGCCCATCCGGGCTCCCTCCAACCCGGGGAAATATTTACTAACGTGGGGCCCAGGGCACATACCACACTGTTGTAACATTCTTTCTGGAGGGGCAAATTCTCTTCACCAACCCCCCAGGCAAGTACAAGGTAGAAGGGGTTAGCAGTCAGGTGACAGCCCGCATACACCATTCCCCTCCCCCAACCTCCACCCGCCCTGCATTGTAAAGGCGTTGCCACCGGGGTTAGCCTTTAGGGCGGGGGTGTCAGCTGGTTTCATGCCTCCGGTTCATCTGCCCTGAGCCCTAGCCCAGTCATTCTGGGCTCGAAGTGTTCTTCCATTCAGTGAAATACCCAGGAGGCCTTCCACCCAAGCGAAGACGAGTATCAGACACGGACTACCACCCTAGTAAGAAGGCACCTGCCCATGTTTAGTTGGAATTCATCTCAAATTCACTTAGTGCTTACTGTGTGCCAGACGCTGAGGGGCGTCCTGCAGACTCAAAAGCGCCCCAGGCCGGGCGCGATGGCTCACGTCTGTAATCCCAACACTTTGGGAGGTCGAGGTGGGCGGATCACCTGAAGTCAGAAGTTCGAGACCAGCCTGGCCAACACGGTGAAACCCCGTTTCTACTAAAAATACAAAAATTAGCCGGGCGGGCCAGGCGCGGTGGCTCACGCCTGTAATCCCAAAACTTTGGGAGGCCGAGGCGGGTGGATCACGAGGTCAGGAGTTCAAGACCATCCTGGCCAATCTAATGAAACCCCGTCTCTACTAAAAATGCAAAAAGTAGCCGGGCATGGTGGCGAACGCCTCTAGTCCCAGCTACTCGGGAGGCTGAGGCAGGAGAGTCGCTTGAACCCGCGAGGCGGAGGTTGCAGTGAGCCGAGATCTTGCCACTACACTCCAGCCTGGCGACAGAGTAAGACTCCGCCTCAAAAAAAAAAAAAAAAAAAAAAAATAGCCGGGCGTGGTGGTGCGCGCCTGTAATCCCAGCTACTCGGGAGGCTGAGGCAGGAGAATCACGTGAACCAGCGAGGCGAAGGTTGCAGTGAGCCGAGATCGTGCCATTGCCATTGGCACTCCAGCCCGGGCGACAGAGACTCTTTAAAAAAAAAAAAAAAAAAAAAAAAAGCGCCCCAGACACGGCCCCTTCTTCCAAAAAACCCCAAAGCTGGGAGAGCTGGGCGGGACAGAAGGGGAAGCCAGGTGACCAGCACCGGCCGAGGGCTCAGTCCCGAAAGGCCTTCCTTGACGCTGCCCGGCTTACTCTCGAAGGGTCCAGGGCCCAGACCTCCCTGCCAGAGGGGTCCGCGCCCCCAGGAAGGGCCCTCCCCTCCCCGCCCGTACTCACTGCGTCTTCCTGCGGCCCTGGTCGCGGTGCAGATCCCGCAGGTCCACCTCGGCGCGGCCCAGGAACTTGTCGAGGCCGAGCAGCGCGCGGTGCAGCACGGTGAGCTGCAGGGTGGCGGCGGCCGCGGGCCCGGAGGACAGCAGCGGCGGCAGCTCGAAGGTGGCCTCCTCGCGCCACACAGGCGCGCCCAGGCTGCGCTCCGACACCGAGGTGGCGTACTTCTCCTTGCCCACCTGGATCACCGCGTACGCGTCGCTCGTGCCCCCGGGGCCCTTGGCCCGCAGGCCCCGCGCCTGCAGCACCGTCACCTGCACGTGGGTTGGGGACCACACGGCCCCCAGGCCCCGGCCCGCCGAGGCCATTAGGGACATGGTGACGATAACGCCCCAGACGCGAGGAGAAGATCGCGGCGACTGGCGGCCTCTACGGCCCGCCCCGGCAACCAGGCCACTTTAAGGCTTCCGGCCACACCCCCGACAGGCCACGCCCCTCACGGCTAAGGCCACGCCCCTGCCCGAGTCTCCTGCTCCACCTGCTGCGCCGCGCCGCGCCCCGCCCCGCCCCACCGGCCTCAGCAGAGCGGTCAGCTAGGGGCAGCCAGGCGCCGCAGGCGGGGCTGGCGCGGCCAGGTAGGCGGGGGAATCACGTGAGCAGGGGCGGGTGCATCGAGAATCCGATCTGAGATGTGGTAGGTGACGGATGGGGTCCCCAGCTGCCAAAGGTCGCACGGCGGGAAGGAGCTGGCCGAAGCACTGACTTGGAAGTCAGACCTCATTTCCTGGGTCACAGCGCCAGTCGTGGCCTTGCGCGGGTTACCTAACGTCAAGTCTCAATTTCTTCACCTGACAGGCACCTCCTAGGATTGCTGTAAAAAATAATAATAATAATGCATTACAGTTCTTGGCCCAGTGCCTGGCTCATGGTGAGTTGTCAGTAAATAACCATGACCAGCACGTTGAGAGGCTGAGATGGGAGGCTCTCCTGAGCCCAGGAGTTCGAGACCAGCCTGGACAACATAGCCAGATCCCTGTCAATACAAAAAAAAATAAAAATAATTAGATGGAAGTGGTGACAAGCGCCTGTGGTCTCAGCTACTTGGGAGGCTGAGTCTGGAGGATCTCTGGAGCCCAGGAGGTCGAGGTGCAGTGAGCTGAGATTGTGTCACTGCACTCCCAGCCTGGACAACAGAGCAAGACTTTGTCTCAAAAAAATAAAGTTGGTAACTATGAGAGTGCTAAGGAAGATGCCCACCCAATTCACTACGCTTTCTACTTCTCCCGCTGGAAAGCCTTGCTCTGGAGGAAGGTAGCTGCAGAGGAAGGTGAGGACCTTGTGAGGGCCGGAAAAGGTGAAGGTATCCTGGGGGGCATGAGTTCAATGTGGGAGTGTCCTATTTTGCCCTCCCCTCACCAGATAAGGCAAGGCTGAGTTAGAAAAAGGGAAGAAAGGAGGAACTGAAAATGGGATTGCCAAATCAAACATCGGGACAGTGGCAGGCCCCTAGCCCGCAGTTCCCCATTTCTCCCTTGCCAGGCCCTCTTTAGTCTCTCCCTGCCTCTATCCCTGGGCTCCCAGGCAGTCCTTTTCTTGTTCCAAATGCCTAATAGATTGGCTGCTTCTCTTCATTTCCCAGGTCCTAGTTCAAAGGCTCAACTGTTCAACTGAGTCATCAGATTGGAAAGGTCACTTGGAAGGTTTTAAAGTTTTACAGTTAAGGAAAGGCTCAGAAGAGAGGAGTGACATGTCCAAGGTCCCTCTGCAGAGCTGGGACTGGGATCCCAGTGTTCTGACTCCCAATCAGCTGTTCAGTGCATCTCTTGATTCTTCCAGATCCACAGAACCCCAGTCGTGGATGGCTACTCGTGTCCCTCCAATCTCCAGGCTCTCCCTCTGGTCCACACTGCACATTGCTTCACTAACCTGCTGGCTGCCTCACCAGCAACCACATTATCTTCGGACTGAACAGAGATTTCAAGACATTCCATTTTGGCCCCACCCTACCTCATTCTCCTCTATCTCCCGAACAAGCAAAGCTGTAGCCCAGACACTTTTTACCTCCAGGCCTCTATGTTGTACCCTTGACTGTCCTTGCCAACCTCTCACTGCAAGGGTTCACTCATATTTCTCCAAGATTTTACTTTCTATGCCCTGCTGAAGGCAGGGACCAGGCGGTGACTTATTCAACTTGTCTCCTTCACAGCCTCCAGCACAAACCTGGGTACACAGTAGGTACCTAGGAAGTGCTACTGAACTGAAGAGTTTGCAGGTTAAGTCGGCCAACCATGAGGACCAAGTGTTTCCTTTTACCATGTAGGAAATTAGAAGACAGAGGTATGCCTCAGGTTTGCAACTGAAGGCAGCTGCAGTGCGGGAAGGACCTGTTTAGTATGTTGGAATTTTTTTTTTCTTTTTTCTTTTTCTTTTTGGAGACAGAGTCTTGCTCTGTCACCCAGGCTGGAGTGCAATGGCGCAATCTCAGCTCACTGCAACCTCTGCCTCCCGGGTTCAAGCAATTCTTGTACCTCAGCCTCCCAAGTAGCTAGGATTACAGGTGTACACTACCATGCCCGCTAATTTTTGTATTTTTAGTAGAAATGGGGTTTCACCATGTTGGCCAGGCTGGTCTTGAACTCCTGACCTCAAGTGATCTGCCCACCTTTGCCTCCCAAGGTGCTGGGATTACAGGTGTGAGCCACTGCACCTGGCCATGTTGGAAATATGTAAAGGTGATGGGAGGAGCGGGGGAAAGGACCCAGCAGGCATAGAAGGGGCAAGAAAGCCTAACAGGACTGTGTTGTTTTGGTGCCATTTTCCCTTCTGGATGATCCATTATACTCATTCAATATTATGGCTCAATTAATTTCCATAAAGGCTTCTTGAGGCCAGATGCAGTGACTCACACCTGTAATCCCAGTGCTTTGGGAGGCAGAGGTGGGAGGATCGCTTGAAGCCAGGACTTCAAGACCAGCCTGGGCAACACAGCAAGATCTCATTACTACAAAAAGATAAAAAATAAAACCAATAATTAGCCAGGCATGGTGGTACGCACCTATAGTCCCAGCTACTCAGGAGGCTAAGGTGAGTGGATTACTGGAGCCCAGGAGTTTGACGCTACAGTGAGCTATGATTATGTCACTGCACTCCAGCCTGGGCAATAGAGCGAGACCCTGTTACGATTTATTGAGCACTTGCTTTCTGCCAGGCATGTGCCAGGTGCTACCAAGGGCACAAAGCTGAATGAGACTCAGTTCCAAGGTACTCCATCATCATCTAAAAGAAATCCTGATTACTATGATGCTTTGGGTGTTTTGAG
The DNA here is from genome assembly GCF_008728515.1 of Papio anubis. Lineage (NCBI taxonomy): Eukaryota > Metazoa > Chordata > Mammalia > Primates > Cercopithecidae > Papio > Papio anubis. The sequence goes on from NC_044983.1 coordinate 36,272,964, forward strand.
GAGAGAGCGATTTCTGTAAGTTGGTGGATTTTTGTGAAGGAGGAGGGGCTCAGCTGGGCCCTGAAGGATGTATCAGATTTGACAGAAAGAGGAGGAGACATATGAGAAGAGCGTTTCAGGAGACAACAGGAGGACAGCCTATGCAAAGATATGGGGACCAGAGAGTCGTGGCATTTCCAGGTTTCACATACGCCGTTGTGACTGGAGTGTAGGATGCTTTAGGAGGCTACTGAGAATGAGTGGTAGAAATAAGACAGAAATAGGACAGGCTGGGCTCAGACCATGAACACCAGGCTAAGGAGTTTATGCCACAGTGTGAGACCGGGGAGCCAGCCTTCAGAGAACTTTGAGCAGTGACCTGGTTAGGCTGTTCTCAGATTGCAAGGAGATATGAGCAGAAGGAGCCCAGCAGCCAACAGCTTGGCAGGCAGGTCACAGCCAGATGCCTTCATTCATTTTCACCTGGAGATTGTCTGCCTTCTGCCCCAATCTGTCTACCCCTTCCCCATCTTGGAGTCTCTTCTAAGTTGGTACTGAATTAAATAAGAGGGTATACACTTTCCTCTTGATTATCCTACCTGTCCAATGTTCTACTACACACTAGCCGAACAAAGTCATAGATTTCAGTTCAAAACTGACCTGGGGAGGTAGGGCACAGCGTCTCACACCTGTAATCCCAACACTTTGAGAGGCCAAGGCTAGAGGATCACTTGAACCCAGGGGTTCAAGACCAGCCTGGGCAACATACTGAAACTCTGTCTCTATAAAACAAACTTCAAAAATTAGCTGAGTGTGGTGGCGTCCACCTGTGGTCCCAGCTACTAGGGAGGCTGAGGTGGGAGGATTGCTGGAGCCCAGGAGTTCAAGGCTGCAGTGAGCTATGATTGCACCACTGCACTTCAGCCTCAGCAACAGAGTGGGACCCTATCTTTAAAAACAAACAAACAAACAAACAACAGAGCCTGGGAGGAAGTTTTTCAGCTCTAGTCCCCCCCTCCTCTCCAACACTCACATTTTTAGTGCTGCTCCCCCAATAAAGAGAACAAGGCATAAAGCCTAGCTGGACAGCCTCCCCAGCTGAGTATGAAACAAAGCGTGTCTTCCACTCATGGAAAGGATTAGAGGACAAAGAGGGTGGGGAAGGACCTGTGACCTCATGTGTTTGAGTTTCTGTGAGACACAAATAGACTTTGGTGAAAGCCGATGTGGTAGTTTGGAGGCGGGCGCAGCTGCCTCACCACCCAGGAGAAATCCAGACCATTCTCATCAGACACTGGCCACTGGCAGGGGTCAGCTCAAAGGAGTGGGGGCTTCCCAAGGCAGGAACTGGAAATTTTTCAGAGAAGAGAGCGGCTGGAGCCCCAGCACCAGGTGTGCCGCAGAGCTGCCTTGCTGCCTCCAGCTGCTTTGGTGGCTGTTTTTTCCCCTCCACCAGCCCAGAGCACATTGTCCCCACGACTCTCTGCCCAGGAGTCACTTTCTTCTCCCAATTTTCCAGACCCAGAATCCAGGCTGGGGCATGCACAGGGACAACAGCAAGGGCAGTGACAAGGCGGGCACCCTGCAGGCCCCCGGCTCCCTGCCAGCCCTGGGAAGACTCCACCGTGGCCGACCCTCCCCGCTCCCAAAGGCCAGGCCGTGCTGGCCGGCTGAATCCGCGCAGGGTCACTGAGTTCCAGGAGTGTTTGTAAATACCTCCCGCAGCCAGGGTGCAGCGGCGGGACAGGAGAGCTGCACCTTCCTCCCACCCTGCCCCGCCTCTAGCTCGGACTGAAAGAGGAAGAGTTTCAATCAGCCCTGAGCACGTGGACAAGCCTGGCAGGTTAGACTGGACAGGTGAGACACCTGTCCTACTTCAAAAACAGCAGAGCAGAGAGTGCTAGGACTCTCAACCACGTGGATGGTCCTGGGCAGCCGAGCTGTGCAGTTAGAGCTGATGAGAAGGCAGGGCTGTGTCTAGGCCAGCAGGAAGCACCTCTTGCATAAGAGAGTCTCTGGTGTCATGCTGGGGGAGAGGAGAAAAGGGGTTCCAGGGAGAGAACCCTCCTGGCAATCACTCCCCTAGAGCCCTTTAGTGTCCCCAATCACCCTGCTGCAGGGACACTAGCTCAGAAACCATCTCTGGGGACTCCAGATGGGCTCTTGTGCTATCCTATGGAGGAGCAGAAAGGGACTGGAAATGGCTCCTTGACCTTCTGCTTTCCTTCAGACTCTGGGGTGTGGTGACAAACATCCACACAGGGTGATTCACTCACCTGGCTCTGAACAGGTGTCGGGCTTCCCCGTGTCCAGCTGCCTCAGCCTCCTGCCTGCTTGGTTGGCCGTGGGCACCTTCCAGGTGTAGGTTTGAGGAGCAAGGGCTTCCTGCCTTGTGGGGTCAGTGAGAAGCAGGGAGGTCGAAGTGCCTGACATCGGGTTCTCTTTCCGTTGCTCCAATAGCTGTGGCAATGTGGAGGTTGAAACCGTGGCCCAGGCGCCTTGGTGGCTGTTTTCTCCCCTTCACCAAGGCAGAACACATTGTCCTGAGACTCACTGCAGTCCCCGCAGTGCTGCAATCACAGCTCACTGCAGCCTCAAACTCCTGGATTCAAGCAATCCTCCTGCCTCAGCCTCCCAAGTAGCTGGGACTACAGGCACACACCACTATGCCTGGCCAATTTTTTAAAATTTTATTATAGAGACAGGAGTCTTGTTGTGTTGCCCAGGCTGGTCTTGAATTCCTGAGCTCAAGCAATCCTCTTGCCTCGGCCTCCCAAAGCAGTGGTTTGTAGGCACGAGCCACCGTGCCAGCCAGTACTTCACCTCTGCGTTACCATTTCTAGCTTTCCTGATTGCTTGCAAATAGAAGGCAGTTCAAGGTAAGTAGATCCATAAATGACGTGCAAGCCTTCGGCATGGACAGAAAACTGGACAGAAAATGATCTCAACAGGTAAGTGGCTAACCATTTCCCCTGCAACCTTGTTAAGAGCATGGCTTTGTTGAACAAAGCTTATGTTATAGATAATGCAAACGTAATGTCTTTCCAATTTGTCAGGTCCCCTCAAAGAAGACCCCTGGATCCCATAAATACAATGTAGTAGAAAATGTGCACCCCTTTCCTTCCCTTCCCACTACACAAATCCCTCCTTTAGGCCTGTCCTAGCCAGATTGCTTCTGTTTCCTAGTTGATTTCTTATGCTTTATTCAGGACTTGCTTTATTCACTTGGAATCATCTCAAAAGCAGGAAATGGGCACCTCACCTTTGTTTCTTGTTTTGTTTTTTTGTTTGTTAGTTTGTTTTTAGAGACAGGGTCTCACTCTGTCGCCCAAACTGGAGTGCAATGATGCAATCATCACTCACGGTGTTATGGGATAGAAAGTCTTGACTGTGAGTTGTCCAGGTTCTTGATGCATTAAAGAAAGAATTGAACAAAACACACAAAGCAACAAAAGGAAAAAGCAACAAAAGTGCAGATTTATTCAAGTGAAAGTGCACGCCACGGAGTGGGAGCAGGCTCGAGCAAGTGACTCAAGAGCCCCGACTGCAATGTTCTTTAGGGTTTTTATTAAGCTAAAGGAATTTGGTAACACCCCAGGTGCCCTTTAGAGGCCTCCATTGGTTATACCCTATGACGGATTGGTACACAACAAATCAGAGTCTGAAGTGTTATCACAGGAGTGAGGATGTGGCCTGGATGCTGCCTAATCTTGCCTAGAACTGGCTGCACCTGTTGTTCTTTTGCTTATGCCTTAACCCTTAGTTACCCTAATTCCCTATTCTCCTGCCTCAACTGCAACCTTGAACTCTTAGGTTCAAGCGATCCTCCTGCCTCAACCTCCCAAGTAGCTGGGACTATAGCTGTGTGCCACTATGCCCGGCTTTCTTATTTTTTGTAGAGATGGGGTCTCACTGTGTTGCCCAGGCTGGTCTCAAACTCCTGGCCTCAAGCTGACCTCCCACCTGGGCCTCAGAAATCAGTGGCTTGCAGGCATGAGCCACTGCAGCTGGCCAGTACTTCACCTTTCTATCACCATTTCTAGTTCTCCTGATTCTTTGTAAATAGAAGGCAGTTCAAATTAAGTAGAACAGACATAAATAACTTGCAAAGCTTCAGCATCTGTCCATTCAATCCTTGCCACCTTTAGCACTACACCGTGTATAATTAGCTTTCTAAAATATAAGGTTTAGGCCAGCACAGTGGCTTATGCCTGTGATCCTAGCACTTTGGGAGGCTTGGGTGGGAGGATCCCTTGAACTCAGGGGTTCAAGACCAGCCTGGCTAGTAACATAGTGAGACCCCCATCTCTATCTTTAAATTTAAAAATTATTGTTTGGCTGGGCACGCCTATAATCTCAGCGCTTTGGGAGGCCGAGGAGGGTGGATGACTTAAGGTCAGGAGTTTGAGACCAGCCTGGCCAACATGGCAATACCTGTCTCTACTAAAAAAATGCAAAAATTAGCCCGGCGTGATGGTGGGTGCCTGTAATCCCAGCTACTCAGGAGGCTGAGGCATAAGGATTGCCTGAACCCAGGAGGCAAATATATATATATTTGCTTTCTGATGCTAAAAATACATCTGTTCATCGTAAGTCAGGCATGGTGGCTCACACCTGTATAGCAACAATTTTTTTTTCTTTTTTTGAGATGGAATCTCATTCTGTTGCCCAGGCTGGAGTGCAATGATGCGATCTTGGCTCACTGCAAACTCCGCCTCCCATGTTCAAGTAATTCTCCTGCCTCAGACTCCTGAGTAGTTAGGATTACACGCGCACACCACCATGCCAGGCTAATTTTTGTATTTTTAATAGAGACAGGGTTTCACCATGTTAGCCAGGCTGGTCTGGAACTCCTGACCTCAGGTGGTCTGCCAATCTCAGCCTCCCAAAGTGCTGGGATTACAGGTGTGAGCCACCACACCCAGCCAGTAATAAGATTTTTTAAAACAAACTTCATTAAAATGTAGCATAGCTATAATAAAGGAAAGAGGATGAAAAGAAAAATGTATTATAGCCATCCTATGCAGAAAAAGTGTACCTTAGCCAGACATGGTAGCGGGCGCCTGTAGTCCCAGCTACTCAGGAGACTGAGGCAAGAGAATAGTGTGAACCCAGGAGGCAGAGCCTTCAATGAGCCAAGATCGTGCCACTGCAATCCAGTATAGGCAACAGAGCGAGACTCCGTCTCAAAAAAAAAAAAAAAGATAAAGTGTACCAAAATGTTTGGTTTGGTGAATTTTCACCACCCAGGTAAAGAAATAGTATCAGCACCTACAGAAATCTGCCTGTGAGTCCTTCCCAGTCCCCCTCCTCTCCAAAAGGTACCCCTGTCCTAATTTCTATCTTCATACATTAGTTTTGCTTTTTTTTTTTTTTTTTTTTTTTTTTAAGAGACAGGGTCTCATTTGTCACCCAGGCTGGAGTGCAGTGGCATGATCATAGCTCACTGCAGCCTTCAAACTCCTGGGCTCAAGTGATCCTCCCACCTCAGCCTCCCAAGTACCTGGGATTACAGGTGTGAGCCACCTCGCCCAGCTTAGTTTTGCTGTTTTTGAACATAAGTGAATCAAACACTTATCAGACATTTGGGTCTGGCTTTTTTTTTTTTTTTTTTGAGACAGAGTCTGCTCTGTCGTCCAGGCTGGACGACTCACTGCAACCACCGCCTCCTGCATTCAAGCAATTCTCCTGCCTCAGCCTCCTGAGTAGCTGGGATTACAGGAACATACTACCATGCCTGGCTAATTTTTGTATTTTTAGTAGAGACGGGGTTTCACCATGTTGGCCAGGCTGGTCTCAAACTCCTGACCTCAGGTGATCCACCCACCTCAGCCTCCCAAACTGCTGGGATTACAGGTGTGAGCCACCACGCCCGGCCAGTCTGGCTTCTTTCAATCAGCATTATGTTTATGAGATTCACTAATGCTGTTCCTGTAGCAATAATTTTTTCATTCATATTGGTTTATAGTATTCCATGGTATGAATATACCACAGTTTATTTTCCATTCTAAAGCTGATAGGCATTCATGTTATTTGTAGTCTAAGGCTTGCAGTGGACTGAACAATGGCTCTCCAGAAGATATGTCCATGTCTTAATCCTCAGACCTGTGAATGCTACCTTGTTTAGAAATAAGAGTCTCATGGGGCGTGTGAGAAATAAGAGTCTCACATGCATACAGGCATGCACCTGTAGTCCCAGCCACTCAGGAGTCTAAGGCTGGAAGATTGCTTGAGTCCAGGAGTTCTGGACTGTAGTGCACTAGCTTGCTTTGGTGTCTGCAGTAAGTTCAGCATCAATCTGGTGAGCTCCTGTGAGCATGGAACCAGTAGGTTGCCTAAGGAGGGGTGAACCATCCCAGGTTGGAAACGGAGAAGGTCAAAACTCCTGTGCTGATCAGTAGTGGGATCACACCTGTGAACAGCCATGGCACTCCAGCCTGGGCAATATAGTGAGACCCTATCTCTAAAATAAATAATTTTTTTTTTTTTTTTTTTTTGAGACGGAGTCTCGCTCTGTCACCCAGGCTGGAGTGCAGTGGCGCCATCTCAGCTCACTGCAAGCTCCGCCTCCTGGGTTCACGCCATTCTCCTGCCTCAGCCTCCCGAGTAGCTGGGACTACAGGCGCCTGCCACCTCGCCCGGCTAGTTTTTTGTATTTTTCAGTAGAGACGGGGTTTCACCGTGTTAGCCAGGATGGTCTTGATCTCCTGACCTCGTGATCCGCCCGTCTCGGCCTCCCAAAGTGCTGGGATTACAGGCTTGAGCCACCGTGCCCGGCCTAAATAAATTTTATATATATAACAAGAGTCTTCGCCAATGTAATTAAATTAAGGCCCTTGATATGAGAGATCATCTCGGATTATCCAGAAGGACCCTTACTCCAGTGACAAGTGTCCTAACAGAACAAGGCAGAGTGAGACTACACAAACAAGAGGAGAAAGCCCTGAGAAGGAGGAGGCAGAGATGAGACTGATGCATCCACAAACCAAGGAATGCCCAAGGCCACCAGAAGCCAGAGGACACAAGTGACAACACCTCCTTAGAGCCTCTGGACAGCGTTCAACCCTGCTGACACCTTCATTCTGGACTTTCGACCTCCAGAACTGACAGTGAGAAAATAAATATCTGTTGTCTTTTTTTTTTTTTTTTTAATTTGAGATGGAGTCTCGTTTTGTTACCCAGGCTGCAGTGCAGTGGCACAATCTCAGCTCACTGCAATCTCTGCCTCCCAGGTTCAAGCAATTCTCCTGCCTCAGCCTCCCAAGTAGCTGGGATTACAGGCGCCCACCACCATGCCTAGCTGATTTTTGTATTTTTAGTAGAGACGGGGTTTCACCATGTTGGCCAGGCTGGTCTCAAACTCCTGACTTCAGGTGATCTGCCCACCTTGGCCTCCCAAAGTTCTGGGATTACAGGTGTGAGCCACTGCGCCCGGCCATCTCTTGTCTTAAGCCACCCAGTTAGTGGTAATTTGTGACAGCAGCCACAGGAAGCGAATACAGGGGTATGGGGAATAAAATTGCTCTACATTCTCCTCTTTCAGTGCATAGACATAAGTGTGCACCCACACCCAAGAATGGAATTGCTGGATCAAAGGGTGAGTGTATGTTCGGCACTAAGGGATATTGCTAAACAATTTTCTAAATAGGTTATACCAATTTATACTCCCACCAATGTTTGAGATCCAGTTTCTCCACATCGTTGTCAACCTCAGTGCTATGGTTTGAATATTTGACCCAACCAAACCTCATGCTGAAATGTGATCCCCAGTGTCGGAGGTGGGACCTAATGGGAGGTGTTTGGGTCATGGGGGCGGATCCCTCAAGACCTCAAGGCAGCTTGGTGCAGTCTTGGAAGTAGTAAGTTCTTGCTCTGTAAGTTCCTGTGAGGGCTGATTGCTTTCTTTCGTTTTGTTTGTTTGTTTGTTTTTCTTTGAGACGGAGTCTCGCTCTGTCACCCAGGCTGGAGGGCAGTGGCCTGACCTCGGCTCACTGCTACCTCCGCCTCCCAGGTTCAAGCAATTCTCCTGCCTCAGCCTCCTGAGTAGCTGGGATTACAGGCTCCTGCCACCATGCCCAGCTAATTTTTGTATTTTTAGTAGAGACGGGGTTTTGCTGTGTTGGCCAGGCTGGTCTTGAGCTGCTGGCCTCAAGTGATCCACCCGCCTCTGCCTCCGAAACTGCTGAGATTACAGGCATGAGCCACCACGTCCAACCTGGGCTGGTTGTTTAAAAAAAAAAAAAAAAGCCGGGCGCGGTGGCTCACGCCTGTAATCCCAGCACTTTGGGAGGCCGAGGCGGGCGGATCACAAGGTCAGGAGATGGAGACCATCCTGGCTAACACAGTGAAACCCCGTCTCTACTAAAAATACAAAAAATTAGCCAGGCGTGTTGGTGGACGCATGTAGTCCCAGCTACTCGGGAGGCTGAGACAGGAGAATGGTATGAACCCGGGAGGCGGAGCTTGCAGTGAGCCGAGATCGCCCTACTGCACTCCAGCCTGGGCGACAGAGCGAGACTCCGTCTCAAAAAAAAAAAAAAAAAAAAAAAAGACTGCTACCTCCCCTCTCTCTGTTGCTTTCTCTCTCACCCTATGGTCTCTGCACACGCAGGCTTCCGTTTGCCCTCCGCCATGAGTGGAAGCAGGTTGAGGCCCTCATCAGAAGTAGATGTTGGTGCTGTGCTTCTTGTACGGCCAGCAGAACCAGCAGCCAAATGAAACTCTTTTATTTATAAATTACCCAGCCTTGGGTATTCCTTATAGTAACACAAGCAGACGAAGACATTTAGTATTGTCTTTTGTATTTCACCCTTCTGGCGGCTGTGCAATAGTTTTAATTTTTATTTCCCTGGTGACTAATGAGGCTGTGTGCTTTTTCTTAAGCTTTTTCACCGTTTGGATATGGTTTTCTCGTGATGGGCCTATTCATATCTTTGGCCCATTTTTCTTCTGTCTTTGTATTGATTTGTAAATGTCAATACAAAGATAGAGATATCAAACCTATAATGTAATGCAAGTATCCTCTCCCACTCTGTGAAATGCCTTTTCACTCTCTTGGTGGTGTTTCTTGATGAAAAGCAGTTCTTAATTTTAATGACACCCAAATGATCAGTCTTTTCTTTTATGGTTAGGGCTTTAAGTCCTGTCTAAGAAGTCATTGCTGTCCCAAAGTCATGAATATATTCTCCTTTATTGTCTTCTAAAAGCATTTTACTTTGCCTTCCACCTTTATATTAGCAATTCACTTAATTTTTTGTATTATTCAAAGTTAATTTTTTTTGAGACAGGGTCTTGCTCTGTCACCCAGGCTGCATGATCATGGCTCACAGCAGCCTCAACCTCCCAGGCTCAAGTGAGCCTCCTACCTCAGCCTCCCAAGTGTGAATAGCTGGCACTACAGGCATGAGCCACAATGCTTGGCTAATTTTTGTAGTTTTTGTAGGTGTGGGGTTTCTCCACATTGCCCAGGTTAGTCTCAAACTCTTGAGCTCCAGTGATCCACCTGCCTCGGCCTCCCAAAGTTCTGGGATTACAGCGTGAGCCACTGTGCCTGGGCAAAAGTTAATTTTTTTTTTTTTTTTTGAGACAGAGTCTTGCTCTGTCACCCAGGTTGCAGTGCAGTGGCTCCATCTCACCTCACTGCAACCTCTGCCTCCTGAGTTCAAGCAATTCTCCTGTCTCAGCCTCCTGAGTAGCTGGGATCACAGGCATGAGCCACCACACCCAGCTAATTTTTGTATTTTTATTTGAGATGGAGTTTCGCCATGTTGGCCAGGCTGGTCTCGAACTCATCCTCAGGTGATCCACCTCCCTCCGCTTCCCAAAGTGCTGGGATTACAGGCATGAGCTACTGCACCCAACCCAAAAGTTAATTTTTTTAAAAAGATAAAATTATGAACTTTCATACAGACATGAAAATAAACATATTAAAATTTTATTTCACTTATTATTAAGAAAAATTAGCAAGGTGTTAAAACCAGTTCAAAGGTGAATCCAAAGAATAGACACACTTAGAGACCAGAAATATTGAAATGAATACGCAAATGGAGGCAAAGCTGGTTTTTCTGGAGGAGGGGGCAGGGAGTGTCCCTCCACTAGACAATTTGCTTTTATGAATTTTGCATTGCTATCAATTGTCTACCAGACACAGAGCTGTAAAACAGCTACCACAGAATCAAAATCAGATAATCCAGAGAATGTGCTATAGATAATGCAGTTTTCCAATGAAGCACAAAATTTTCCCTACCACATAGTATCTGTTGGGACCAAGATTCATTTTTCCCCATATGAATACTGAAAGAACCCAAAAGATTTCACTCCAAAATGTACTTTGGCATTTAAAAAAATTTTTTTGAGACAGGGTTTCACTCTGTCACCCAGGTTGGAGTGCAGTGGCACCATCTCTCACTGCAACCTCCACCTCCCAGGTCCAGGTGATTCTCCTGCCTCAACCTCCCAAGTAGCTGGGAGTACAGGCATGCATCACCACACCCGGCTAATTATTATTATTATTATTTTTTGAGACAGAGTCTTGCTTTTTTTATCATTGCCCGTGCTGGAGTGCAGTGGCACAATCTCGGTTCACTGCAACCTTCACCTCCTGGGTTCAAGCGATTCTCCTGCCTCAGCCTCCCAAGTAGCTGGGATTACAGGCATGAGCCACCACACCTGGCTAATTTTTGTATTTTTAATAGAGATGGGGTTTTGCCATATTGGCCAGGCTGGTCTTGAATTCCTGACCTCAGGTGATCCGCCAACCTCAGCCACCCAAAGCGCTGGGATTATAGGCATGAACCACCGCGCCAGGCCTAATTTTTGTATTTTTAGTAGAGACAGGGTGTCACCATGGTGGCCAGGCTAGTCTCAAACTCCTGGCCTCAAGTGATCTACCTACCTTGGTCTCCCAAACTGTTGGGATTACAGGCGTGAGCCACCGTGCCCAATCTTAAATCTTTTTTGAGACAGCATCTCTCTCTGTCCCCCAGGCTGGAGTGCAGAGATGCAATCACAGCTCACTATGGGCTCCAGCAATCTTCCCACCTCAGCCTCCCAAAGTATTGGAGTTACAAGCATGAGCCACCACATCCGGCCTAGTTTGACCAGCCTATTTTGAGATGGTTGTTCAGAGGACCTGTGGACAGAAGGAGTCCTACCAAGTTGTCTTTTTTTTTTTTTTAAGATGGAATTTCACTCTGTAGCCCAGGCTAGAGTGCAGGGGCACCATCTCAGCTCACTGCAGCCTCTACCTCCTAGATTCAAGCAATTCTCCTGCCTCAGCCTCCTGAATGGCTGAGGTTATGGCGCCCTCCACCACACCTGGCTAATTTTTGTATTTTTAGTAGAGATGAGGTTTCACCATGTTGGTCAGGTTGGTCTCGAACTCCTAACCTCAAGTGATGTGCCTGCCTAGACCTCCCAAAGTGCTGGGATTACAGGCATGAGCCACTGCGCCCAGCCCCAAGCTGTCTTTCATGAGGGAGATTTGCATCGGTTGAGAATCTGTGTGATACAGTTAGGCTTTCTCTGAAGTCCTTCCTTGCCTGGATCCAGGAAAGATGAACACCATTAAAGGTCTGAAAGGAACATTTACCACCTATTCTCTCTGAAGGCTCCTACCTGTGAGATCTCCGTATAACAAGACACCTTTGCTAGCCAGTCCCCTCTTCTCTCCCTCCCATAACCTATTTTGCCACCAATCCAAGCCCCTATTCTTTCTGTAACTTCAAGATAGTATAAAAGCATCAATGATATTTTTCTTTGAGATCTTATATTTTGATAAGATTCCTGTTCATGTTAAAAAATTTGTAGGCCATTTCTCTTCCTAATCTGCCTTTTGTGAGTTGATTTTTCAGTGAACTTTCAGAGGGTAGAGGGGAAGTTTTTCCTCAGCCCCTACAATATCCCATAGACCCAGTGCCATTTATTGAATAACCCAGTTTTCCCCTATCAGCTTGTCAATATCATGTTTCTGAACTCTATTCTGTTCCCTGGTCTATTTCATTATTACTGTACCAATACCATACTGTCTTAATTACCACAGTTTCATAACATATCTTAATATCTAGTAGTGTAAAGTCTTCAGCTTTGTACTTCCTCTGTCAAGATTTATCAGCTATTCTTAGATCTTTGCATTTCTTTTTTTTCTTTTTCTTTCTTTTTCTTTCTTTTTTTTTTTTTTTTTTTGAGACAGGGTCTCATGCTGTCACCCAGCCCAGAGTGCAGTGGCACAATCTCGGCTCACTGCAACCTCATCCTCCCGGACTCAAGTGATCCCCCTGTCTCAGCCTCCCAAGTAGCTGGGACTACAGGTGAGTGCCACCATGCCCAGATAATCTTTTGTAATTTTGGTAGAGACAGAGTTTCACCACATTACCCAGGCTGGTCTCGAACTTCTGCATTCAAGCGATCCAACCGCCTCAGCCTCCCAAAGTGCTGGGATTACAGACATGAGCCACTGTACCCCACCTGGACCACTGCATTTCATATTCATTTTAGAATCAACTAGCCAGCCACAGTGGCTCATGGCAGTAATCTTAGTATTCCGGGAGGCCGAGGCAGAAGGATCAATTGAGCTCAGGAGTTTGAGATCAGCCTGGACAACACAACGAGACCCCATCTCTACAATTTAATTTTTTAAATTTTTTTTTATTTTAATTAAATAAATTAATTAAAATTGTTAATTTAATTTTAAAAATTAGCCAGGCATGGTGGCACATGCTTGTGGTTCCAGGTACTCGGGAGGCTGAGGCAGGAGGATCACTTGAGCTGAAGATTTGGAGGCTGCAGTGAGCTATGATTATGCTACTGCATTCCAGCCTGGGGGACAGAGCAAGCCCTATCTCTAAAAAATAATAATAATTGTGGGGAAAAGAAAGAGAGATCAGCCTGTTACTGTGTCTATACAGAAAGAAGTAGACATAAGAGACTTCATTTTGTTCTGTATTTGAGATGCTGTTAATCGGTGACCCTACCCCCAACCTTGTCCTTGCAAGAGACATGTGCTGTGGTGACTCAAAGTTTAATGAATTTTGGGCTGTGCAGGATGTGCTTTGTTAAACAAGTGCCTGAAGGCAACTTGCTGGTTAAAAGTCATCACCATTCTCTTAATCTCAAGTACCCAGGGACTTGACACTGCCAAAGGTCGCAGGGACATCTGCCTAGGAAAGCTAGGTATTGTCCAAGGTTCTCCCCATGTGATAGTCTGAAATATGGCCTCGTGGGAAGAGAAAGACCTGATCGCCCCCCAGCCTGACACCTGTGAAGGGTCTGTGCTGAGGAGGACTAGTGTAAGAGGAAAGAAGCCTCTTGGCAGTTGAGATAGAGAAAAGCATCTGTCTCCTGCCCGTCCCTGGGCAATGGAACATCTCGGTGTAAAACCCGATTGTATGTTCTGTTTACTGAGAAAGGAGAAAACCGCCTTAGGGCTGAAGGTAGGACTTGCTAGTGCAATGCTGCTCTTTATGCACTAAAAAGGTTTATGGAGATGTTTACATATGCATATCGAGGCACAGCACTTTTCCTTAAACTTACGTCACAGAGACCTTTATTTATATGTCTTACTGCTGACCTTCTCCCTACGATGATCCTATTATCCTGCTACTTCCCTTTTTCTACGATGGTAAAGATAATGATCAATAAATACTAAGGGAACTCAGAGACCGGTGCCGGCGCAGGTCCTCTGTATGCTGAGTGCCGGTGCCCTGGGCTCACTTTTTCTTTCTCTATACTTTGTCTCTGTGTCTCATTTCTTTTCTCAAGTCTCTCATTCCACCTAACGAGAAACGCCCACAGGTGTGGAGGGGCAGGCCACCCCTTCAAATAATAAGAAAGTTTCAGTCTTATGAGCTCAGAGCTTTAGAAGCTCTGCTAGGGGCATCAAGGGAAAGTTCATGAGTCCATAATGACAAGATGGTTAAAGCGTCCCACTCCACCCCACCCGAAAACTTGGTGGTAACAGCAGCAACCCTAGAAAAATGCCCAGGGGAAACATGGGGAATCCCAGGGGCCCAAAGTCATGGCTATGTGGTTCTGCTGCCTTTTCCCATAGGAGTTCATCTCTCTCCCACCAGTCTTGGAGGCTTGTAGATTTTATGGTTCCTGAGGGATGTAGTCATTTTCTTACATCAGCACAAGGTTCAGCAAATATCAAAACATCTAACCTTTTAGCGCTGTGTTTTTCTTTCTATTTATTTGTACCCTGTTCTGTTTCAAAAAAGATTTAAGATTGTTTACAACACCACATAAATTAAGTTAAACAATATAAATTAGAACACCATGAGAAAAGTAAGGCCAAGGGAAAACAAGGGTAGGGACACAGAGGTATGCTAAGAGAGACACCAGCGGGCCGTGAGGTTCCACGGGCTTTGGAGTGCAGGGCTTTTTAAAACTTGCTGAAGCTGCCAGACCAGTGTTGTGTTCTCACATCCCAGAATCCTAGCATTGTTGGGGGCAAAGCCCAGTGAAACAATCAAATACTGATCCCCAGGGTAGAAGGAGACCTCTTCCCTAATCCCACGCTCTGCCCACACAGAAAGCACCACAGTTCTGGAACCTGAGTTCACTGGATAAAAATCTGAAATTTAAAAATGCGTGTAAGTAGAGGCTTTTCGAGTGTTTGGTCTGTTTGACGGTGGAGCCCCGGAAACCTAAGAGCAATTCCAGCTTCCTAAGGAAAGGAGGTAATCCTAGGGTCAAGAGGAGCTCATAAAGCTGTTGAAGCTACCCTGAGCTGAGGAGAGGGTGAGTCAGCCCAGCCGATGGAGGGGTGTGTGAGGATGCCCTCGAATTTCCTCACCCCTCCCAGAAAGGCTGCACCTGAGCCACATTCCAGAGACGTTTGGGATACCAACACACGTGGGAAACACACATGAAAACAGATCTCAGCCCTCCCTCCTCCCTGGGGCCAGCAGAGGAGCTCTAAGGAGCTTAAAGAGGAAGAAGACTCCCACCTCCCATACCTTCCTCTGGCCTGGTAGACGGAAGGGAGAGTTACCCGGGTACAGGGGCCAATGTCTCAAGTTAAAAGTTCAGGTTTCTTCTGCTTGGCACCCAAGTTTGCTAAACAGCACCACCTGCTGCCTCAGAAGTCATGCAACTGGAAAGTAGCAATGCCCATGTGAACCTTCCAGATTCCCGATTAGGGTGCGCCCGTGAGACTCTCCGGAAAGGCAGAGGACAGGGTACACCAGCAGGCCAGCTTTGTGCTCTCTCCTCCCGCCCCTCCAATTAAACTCACTTTTTTTTTCTTTTTCTTTCTTTCTTTATTTTATTTATTTATTTATTTTTGAGACAAGTCTCACTGTGTCACCTAGGTTGGAGTGCAGTGGCATGATCTCGGCTGACTGCAACCTCCGCCTCCTGGCTTCGAAGCAATTTGCCTGTCTCAGCCTCTCGAGTAACTGGGAGTACAGGCCCAGCTAATTTTTGTATATTTAGTAGAGATGGTGTTTCACTATGTTGGCCAGACTGGTCTTGAACTCCTGACCTCAGGGTGATCCGCCCACCTCGGCCTCCCAAAGTTCTGGGATTACAGGCGTGAGCCACTGTGCCTGGCCCTTCAATTAAACTTACCCATTTTCTATAGCTTTACACTAATTCCACCACTGGCACCATCAATGATCACACCATCATCAACTTACCATTGACAAAACAGGCCCTAGACCAAAGTCTGTCATTGAGCTTATGCACTTTCTAGAAGGTAGGTCTGGCAGGGTAGACCCTAAACATTCTCATGGAGGACGTGATGGCCAGTAACTAAAAATTATGGTAAAGGCCAGGCACAGTGGCTCACGCCTGTAATCCCAGCACTTTGAGAGACCAAGGCAAGAGGATCACTTGAGGCCAGGAGTTCGAGACCAGCGTAGGCAACATAAAAAGACCTCATCTCTAAAAAAAATTTAAAAATTAGCCTGGCCTGGGCTCACCCCAGGAGGTTGAGGATGCAGTAAGCCGTGAACTTGTGCCACTGCACTCCAGCCTGGGTGGCAGAGTGAGACTTTGTCTCAGCATTTAAGTGTCTTACATTCAAGTTCATTAGTGTTACATACACTGACGTGGTTGTGTAACCAATCTTCAGAGCTCTTTTCCTCTTAGCCCCAGTAACATTGCCAGGCCATTCTCCCCCTCCTCCCATTCCAACCCCTATTTCTCCTGCAATTCACAGAGTTCTCTTGGTCACCATGTATCTTTCACTGAAACCATGAATCTTCGTGAAGCTCACAAAACATGCTCCTGTCCGCTTAGTCATTTCTCACTACTCACAGCCTGACTCGAAGTACTGGATGATTTTTTTTTTTTTTTTTTGAGATGGAGTCTTTCTCTATCGCCCAGGCTGGAGTGCAGTGGGGTTCAAGCAATTCTCATGTCTCAGCCTCCCGAGTATCTGGGTTTACAGGGGCACACTGCCACGCCTGGCTAATTTTTATATTTTTAGTAGAGACAGGGTTTCACCATGTTGGCCAGGCTGGTCTCAAGCTCCTGGACTCAAGTGATCCACCCGCCTCGGCCTCCCAAAGTGCTGGGATTCCAGGCGTGAACCACCTCGCCCAGCCTGATTTTGTTTCTTTCTCTCCCTGATCCCCTTAGAGCAGTTATTATTTCCTTCTCTTGGCACCTCCTGACAAAGGGAAGGCAGGAAAAGGGGAAAGAATTGAGGTCTGTTTTTCTGCTGCTGCAGTTCTGTGAGAGACTGCCCGGGAAGGTACTGAAGGTGTCATCTGGGCTACCTGGGTCTTGGGAACACTTGGGTGGCACTGGATGGGCTTCCCTGCGTCCAAGAGCCCCTGAGATTGTAGGCAAGTGTCATGTGCATGTGAGAATATATATCTTTCTAGAGAGACAGTCCCTACCTTTCATCAGATTCTAAAAGGGTCTCTGACCCAGAAAACGTTAAGAGCCACTGGCACACACCATTGGACACTGGCATCAGGACTTTCATGTATCCAACTCCTTCCTTGAACAATTGAGGGCTGTGAACCTCACGATGCCCAGTGGTACCCCCTGCTGCATATGTGCCCATGGTTGTGGAG
This sequence comes from Papio anubis, assembly GCF_008728515.1. Lineage (NCBI taxonomy): Eukaryota > Metazoa > Chordata > Mammalia > Primates > Cercopithecidae > Papio > Papio anubis. The sequence goes on from NC_044983.1 coordinate 36,289,970, forward strand.
GGAGAGAGTGAGGACATTAGAAAGTACAGGGGCATCACAAAAGGGAAATTTAAACCAAGAGCTAGGAAGAAAGATTGAAGTGGGATCATGAGATAAGGATTCTCATCTGCAGACATTCCTGGGAAGCCAGAGAAATTAAGAGGCTACACAGCAACCTTTCATGACCCACAGTGGCTGTGGTGGCTTCTTGAATTCCCTTCTGGGGACTTTAGTGATGAATTAACCTTCCGGAAATTCTGGAAGAGCTCTGCTAATAATAACTCTTACTGAGCACTTATCATGTACCAAGGTGTTTTGTTTTTTTTTTTGAGATGGAGTCTCACTGTCACCCAGCCTGGAGTGCAATGATGCAATCTCAGCTCACTGCAACCTCCACCTCCCAGGTTCAAGCGATTCTCCTGCCTCAGCCTCCCAAGTAGCTGGGATTACAGGCATGCGTCACCATGCCCGACTACTTTTTGTATTTTTAGTAGAGACAGGGTTTCACTATGTTGGCCAGGCTGGTCTTGAACCCATAACCTCAAGTGATCTGCCAGCCCCAGCCTCCCAAAGTGCTGGGATTACAAGCGTGAGCCACCATGCCCAGCTGTGCCAAGCTCTTTACATAAATGATCTCATTCATCATCACCACAAGCCATAAAAGTAGGGATATTTTATTTTATTTTATTTTATTATTTTATTTTTTGAAACAGAGTCTCACTGTGTCACCCAGGCTGGAGTGCAGTGGTGCCGTCTCTGCTCACTGCAACCGCTGCCTCCCGGGTTCAAGCGATTCTCCTGCCTCAGCCTGCCAAGTCGCTGGGATTACAGGCACCCACCACCACGCCTGGCTAATTTTTGTATTTTTAGTAGAGATGGGGTTTCACCATGTTGGCCAGGCCAGTCTTGAACTCCTGACCTCAGGTGAACTGCGCGCCTTGGCCTCCCAAAGTGCTGGGATTACAGGTGTGAGCCACCACGCCTGACCTTAAAGTAGGGATTTTTATCCCCATCTTACAGAAGAGAAAACCAAGCCTTAGGGAGAATAGAGAACTTGGCCAAGGCTCCACAGATCAATGCAGAACACGGATGTGAACCCAGGTCTGTTTCATGCCAAAGTGCAGTCTCCTAACCCCTAGGCTACACTTTTTAATTGTAATAAAATGGAGAAAAGCTAATTTTTCTCAAGCACAGAATATACTCCCACTGACCAAGGAAATCCACTTTCGTTGGAGGACTACTAACTAAGCTGCTCAGCTGTGTATCCAGGGAAGCATGCTCTATGAACTGCCTTCTAAAGGCAGGATTATACCGAAGGGAGGGTATAAGCTTGGGGTCTGAACTGATCTGCTCAAGGCCATTAAGAGATGTGAGAGATTCTAACAGAAACAAGCAAGAGGAAGAGGAGGAAAACAAGGCCACTGGTAGATCAGGGGAGTCTAGTGGGGATTTACTAAATTTCCCATATGGGGTAAATCCACTTCTCCATGTTCCCGTGACAGCTTCAGCGCTGTGGCATGGGACCAGTTTTGCAGGAACCCCGGGATGTGCTGAGTGTGTCTCAAAGAGGGGATGGCCCAGGCAGCTGTGGGAGGCCCACCCCCACTCAGAACTCGGTATTTATTTTCCTGAGTGCCAGGCCCTGTGTGAGGGCCCAGGCATTCTGCTCCTGCAAGGCAGCTGACTTAGGTGTCTAAGGGAGAGTTCAGGGTGTGAAGACCTCATTAGCCCAAGAAACGCTGGGGAAGGCCAGTGCCACACCCACAAACTGCTGGGCTCTAGCGCCCAACCGGGGACACAAGTCCCCAGCATTCTCTGGAACCCTCTGGAATCCCAGTGTATCCCGCTGAGAGAACCTTGGAACTGCCAGGAATTTTTTTTTTTTAAGTGGAAACAGGGTTTCGCCATTTTGGCCTGGCTGGTCTCGAACTCCTGACCTCAGATGATCCACCCGCTTAGGCCTTCCAAAGTACTGGGATTATAGGCATGAGTCAGCGTGCTCGGCCGCCAGACGCTTTCAAAGGCGGATTCACTTGAAGACTAACCTCCCTGACGGCAGATTTGGGGCGTCCTGTACTGCACTTTGGAACACTTCCTCTTGGCGACCCACTCCCCAACACCCCACCCCAATACTTGCAGAAGCCTGGGCCAGCCAGGTCCACGTGGGCCGTCAGCAGTGCCGGCGTGGTAACTGACAGACACCAGAAAACGCAGAGTCACCTTGTCTGCTGAAACCGCCTTGAGCCCGGGCCTTTCTGCAGCCACCTGCGTGCGCGAGGGCTGGTGCGCAGCTGGTGGGGCGGCTTGTCCTTTCTTTTTTCTTTTTTCTTTTTTCTTTTTTTTTTTTTGAGACGGAGGTTTGCTCAGTCGCCCAGGCTGGAGCGCAGTGGCATGACCTCGGCTCACTGCAGCCTCCGTCTCCTGGATTCAAGCGATCCTTCTGGCTCAGCCTCCTGAGTAGCTGGGATTACAAGTGCACGCCACTGCGCCTGGTTAATTTTTGTGGGTTTTTTTAGTAGAGACGGGGTTTCACCATGTTGGCCAAACTGGTCTTGAACTCCTGACCTCAGGTGATCCGCCCGCCTCGACCTCTCAAAGTGTTGGGATTACAGGTGTGAGCCACCGCGCCCGGCCGGCTTGTCCTCTCCATAGGGATTCCTCCAGGTAAGAAAGGCTGTGGACCCGCCCCTCCCTCCTGCCCGTTCCTTCATTTCCTTGGTTGTGCCAGCCCCGCTGTGGGCAAGTTTTCCTCCCTAACCGAGAACACTGTCTGCCGGCGGATATGCAGTTCCACCGTTCTTTGCTCTGTGCAAGGTGGTCCAGTGGGCTAATCCTAGCGTGCACGGACTCCAAGAGCTCTTGGCTTCCTCTGGGTCCTGCCCTGGGTGCTTAACATCTCCTCAGGGCAGAGCCTGTCCCCTGGAGACGGGAATGAAGGGGTGCTGGGGGGCCGCCTGGATGGGGAACACAGAGCTATAGCAGGGGTCAGGGCGCCACACATGGACGCCACCGGTGCCTCTTGCCAGCTGCGTGACCTTGGTTGGGCAGGTTACAGACGCTCGCTGGGGGCAGCGGCTCGCGCCTGTAATCCCAACATTTCGAGAGGCCAGAACCGGAGGATCGCTTGAGGCCAAGAGTTCAAGACCAGTTTGAGCAACATAGTAAGAGCCCCATCCAATTCTATTTAAAAAAAAAAAAAAAAAAAAAAGCAGGGCGTGGTAGCCTGAGCCTATATTCCTAGCTGCTCCGGAGGATGAGGCGGGAGGATCCCTTGACCCCAGGAGTTTGAGGATATAGGGAGCTTGTAGTCAAGCCACTGCACTCCAGCTTGGGTAACAGAGCCAGACCCTGTCTCCAAAAAATAAATAAATAAATATTTAAAAAGACCATAAAATGAGGATAATAATAATAACCACCTATATCTCATTGAATTGTTGTCAGCATTAAATGAGATGATGGACACAAAGGCTTAGAAGACACAGCTGGGGCAAGCACTTGAAAACCATTGGCAATAGCAGGAATCATGGCCCTTACCATGTGGATTCCTCGTGAGAGCCAGAAGCATTCACTAACAATTTACTCAAGCTAAGTCCCTGTGTTTCCCGTGTCCTAGGCCACGTCGCTAAGGGGGACAGGCCCCTAAGTTCAAAAAGTGAAAATATATTCCTTGCCATGTTAACTCCACTCCAGCATGAGGAAATTCAGATAAAAATATTAACCACCTCTTGCTCATGCCTGTAATCTCAGCACTTTGGGAGGCCAAGGCGGGTGGATCACGAGGTCAGGAGATTGAGATCATCCTGGTTAACACGGTGAAACACCGTCTCTACTAAAAATACAAAAATATTAGCCGGGAGTGGTGTCGGGCACCTGTAGTCCCAGGTACTCAGGAGGCTGAGGCAGGAGAATGGCGTGAACCCAGGAGGCGGAGCTTGCAGTGAGTCAAGATCTTGCCACTGCACTCCAGCCCGGATGACGGAGCAAGACTCCATCTCAAAAAAAAAAAAGAAAGAAAAGAAAAAGAAAAATTAACCACCTCTTATTATTCCTGACAAATCATTTATTTTCTGTCTTTCATATTATCTCTGGCTTACATCCATGTAATTTTATATTCTTTCATATTCTTTTATCATTTGTTATACAAGTATTTCCTTTGTTGTTGCTATCTGATTGTAATTATTGTCTTTTGGGATCTTTTTAGAGACAGGGTCTCACTCTGTCGCCCAGGCTGGAGTGAAGTGACACCATCATAGCTCACTACATCCTCAAGCTCCTGGGTTCAAGCTCTTCTCCCATCTCAGCCTCTGAAACAGCTGGGATTACAGGCACAAGCCACCATGCCTGGCTAATAATTGTCATCTCAATTGATACATTATAGTCCCAAAGATTGATATAATTGCTTAACCATACCCTTATTGTTGGGCTCTTAAGATGTTTACAGCTTTTCATAATGCTGCAATGCAATCTTTGTTAATAAGAGCTTTTTAAAGTAAAAGTATCTTTTTTTTTTAAATTGTGGCTAAAGTGACACGTAATAAACTGCACTTACATAAAGCGTGTAATTTGATAAGTTTCGATATATGTATGTACCTATGTATCATCACCACAATCAAAATAATGAGCATATGTATCACCCGTACAGTTTCCTTGTGTCCACTGGCAATCCCTCCCTCTCTCCCCTGCCCAAAACTCTCATCCCGTTCCCCAGACAACCACTGATCTGCTTTTTGTCACTACAGAGTAGTTTTCATTTTCTAGACCATTATACAAATGGAATCATATAGTGTGTACTAATTTTTGTCTGGCTTTATTTTTATTTTTTTAATGTTGTGGGTTTTTTGTTGTTTCTTTTTAGAGACAAAGTCTCACTATATCGCCCAGGCTGATCTTGAACTCCTGAGTTCAAGCAATCCTCCCACTTCAGCCCCCTAAAGTGGTGAGATTACAGGCTTGAGCCACTGCGCCCAGCCTTGTCTGGCTTCTTTTATCCAGCATAATTATTTTGTGATCCATTCATATTGCTATGTATATCAACAGTTTATTCCTCTTCGTTGCTGAGTAGTGTTCCATTTATAGATACATCACAATTTGTTAACCTAGTCAAATCCATTCCCCTATTGATGGACGTTTTAGTTGTTTCCAGTTATTGGCCATTACAAATAAAACTACTATAAACATTCATATACAAGGCTCTGTATGGACATATATTTCCTTTTCTGTTGGGCAAATACCTAGTAGTGAAATAGTTGGATCATATGGTAGGTATATGTTTAGCTCTTTAAGAAACTGCCAAACTGTTTTCCAAAGTGGTTGCATCATTTTACATTCTCAGCAGCAGTGTATAAGAGTTCCAGTTCTTCCACTTCCTCACCAACACTTGGTGTGATTGGTCTGTTAATTTTAATTTCCTGCCAGGCATGGTGGCTTATACCTGTAATCTCTGCACTTTGGGAGGCCAAGGTGGGTGGATCACTTGAGCCCAGGAGTTTGAGACCAGCCTGGGCAACACAGCGAGACCCTGTCTCTACCAAAAATAAAGAAAAAAATTAGTCAGGTCTGATGGTGAGAGGATCCCTTAAGCCCAGGAGATGGAGGCTGCAGTAAGCCTGAGCCAAGAGAACACCACTCTACTCCAGCCTGGGCGACAGAGTGAGACCCTGTCTCAAAAAAAATTTGTTTGCCTATTGACTACTGATGTTGAAGAGCTTTTCATATGCTTTCTTTGCCAGTCATTTATCTCTTCTTTTTTCAGTGAAGTGTCTATTCAGATCTTTTGCCCACTTGAAAAATTGTGTTGTTTTCTTTTTACTGAGTTTGTAGAGTTATTTATATATTCTGTATATAAGCCCTTTATTAGACATATCATTTACAAATATTTTCTCCCACTCTGTCTTATCTTTTTATTCCCTTAACAATGACTTGAAGGAGCAGAAATTTTAAATTTTGATTAAATAGATAAAATAGATCAAATGTATCTATTTTTGTCTTTCATGGATCATACTTTGGTGTTGTAGCTAACAAATATTTGCCTAACCCAGGATCATGAAACTTTTCTCTTATCGTTTCTTCTAGAAGTGTTATAATTTTATGTTTTACGTTTAGGTTTTTGATCCGTTTTTAATTAAATTTTATATATGGTGCAAGGTATGAATTAAAGCTCTTTTGTTTCTCTCTTCCTTTCTGAATTTCTTTCTTCTTTGCGTGTGTTTATCCAATTTTTACAGCACTATTCATTGCATTGCATTTGTATCTTTGTCAAAAATCAGTTGTCCATATATAGATGTGTTTATTCTGGACCCTCTATTCTGTTCCACTGATCGTCTATGTTTATACCACACTATCTTGATTACTATTGCTTTATAACACTTGAAATTAGGTAATGGTAGTATTCCAACTTTGTTCTTTTTCAAGATAGTTTTGGCTATTCTAGGTCTTTTGCTTTTCCATATGAATTCTAGAATCAGCTGTCAATATCTACAAAAAATCCTGGTGGTACAGTCAGTTCTGCTATAATGCTTGATTTGAAAACCTGAATTTGTTCCAATACTGTTGATATGTTTGGGAACAGTTTGAGCATAACTTATATGTGGTTTCTTCTGCAAGAAAGTGAATACAGACAACTGGCACCTAGTTAAACAGAGCCATGTAGAAATATACAACACACAGACACTCCCCTCCATATCTACCAGCTACTTCAGTTCATGTCATCTGATATAAGCCACACCGCTATGGACTGAATTGTATCTCAGAAGTGGAATTGCTAGATCATATTTATTTTTTTCAAAATAGACATTTACAGCTATAATTTCCTTCTAAGCACTGCTTTTACTTTCTCTCATAAGTTTTGCTATGTTATATTCACATTTGTTCATCTCAAAGTATTTTCCAATTTCTCTTGTGATTTCTTCCTTGACCCATTGGTTATTTAGGAGTATGCTGTTTAATTTCCATGTATTTATTAATCTCCCAGCTTTCCTTCTGTTACTGATTTCTAATTTCATCCCATTGTGGTTGGAGAATATACTTTATATGATTTCAATCTTTTTAAATTTATTGAGGCTTGTTTTATGGCCTATACTGGAGACTGTTCACATGCACTTCTGTTGTTGGGTGGAGTGGTTTATAGATGTGTTTTAGGTCTAGGTTGTTTTTAGTATTGTTCAAGTCTTCTATTTTCTTGTTAACCTTCTGTTTTGTTCTACCCATTGTTGAAACTGGACTATTAAAAGTCTCCAACTCCTGACCTCAGGTTATCCGCCTGCCTCGGCCTCCCAAAGTGTTGGGATTACAGGCATGAGCCACCATGCCAGGCCCTTTTGTGTTAAATAGACATTTTCTAGTGTGCCATTTTCATTCTCTTGTCATTTTTATTTATTTTATTTATTTATTATTATTATTATTATTATTTTTTGAGACGGAGTCTCGGCTTTCTGTCGCTTACAGGCTGGAGGCAGTGGTTGATCTCAGCTCACTGCAAGCTCCTCACCTCGGTTCCCTATTCTTCCTGCCTCATAGCCTCCTCGGTAGCTGGGACTACAGGCTCTCACACCTCACTGGCTAAGCATTTTTAGTAGAGACGGGTTTCACCGGGTTAGCCAGGATGGTCTTAATCTCCTGACCTCGTGATCTGCCCGCCTCGGCCTCCCAAAGTGCTGGGATTACAGGCTTGAGCCACCGCGCCCGACCTGTTTTATTTATTTTTTTGAGACACGGTCTCACTTTCTCTCCCAGGCTGGAGTGCAGTGGCATTTTCATAGCTCACTGTAGCCTCAAGGTTACCTACAATGCAATCATGGACACTGGATGATGGGTGTAAGGAGACTTATAATTCTTCCTACTGTGTTTGCAAATGTTTACAATAAAACATTTTAAATCATTAATACTTTAAACAAGGTCAGTCACGGTGGCTCACACCTGTAATCCCAGCACTTTGGGAGGCTGAGGCGGGCAGATTACCTGAGGTCAGGAGTTCGAGACCAGCCTGCCCAACATGGTGAAACCTCATCTCTACAAAAAATACAAAAATTGGTCGGGAATGGTGGCATGCCCCTGTAGTCCCAGCTATTCAGGTGGCTAAAGCACAAGAATCAATCAATCAATCAATCAATAACAGTAACCAGGTATCTGAAACTAACTTTAAGAGGTGATTTATGCCAGGCACAGTGGCTCATGCCTATAATCCCAACACTTTGAGAGGCCAAGGCGGGTGGATCCCCTGAGGTCAGGAGTTCAAGACCACCCTGACCAACAAGGTAAAACCCTGTCTCTACTAAAAATACAAAAATTAGTTGGACTTGGTGGCAGGTGCCTGTAATCCCAGCTACTCAGGAGGCTGAGACAGGAGAATTGCTTGAACCCGGTAGGAGGAGGTTACAGTGAGCCAAGATCGTGCCACTGAACTCCAACTTGGGTGACAGAGCGAGACTCTGTATTAAAACTGTATTTTAAAAAAAAGAGGTGGTTTGGGTAGAAAAAACTTTCAAGAAGGGTTGAAGTGAATCTTGAGTGTGAAGTCAATAGTGGGGTATGGAAGCCAATTACGAACAAAGGCTGAGAGGACAACCAGTCTCTCTGCCAAATCCTGCCAGCATCCTGGGCTGGGTACACTAGAAATCCTTGTGGCTCAAGTAAGCCACTAGTATGAAAGATCAAAAACAGTGGTCTTGCTTTAGTAGTTCAAAGCTTTCTGACCTCCATAACATGAGAGTCCATTATTGTCTTAGGCTCAGGAGGGTGGGGAGAATGTTGGCTGAATAAATTATCTCCTCATGCTAGTATGCCTTTGAGAATAGTTAAAACCCGCCATCTGCAAGCACTGAGGGTTCTCTAGAGTTATTCTGACATTGGGACAAGAAGTCTTTAGAACCTGGTGACAAAGGAGCCATCAGAAGACCTGAAGAAGAACCTGAGACTGTGGACAAATACAGGGGCTCAAAATAAAACCCATTTCTAAACAGGAAGCCAGAGGAGATGGCTATGTTTGTTCTATGAACTTTCTTGCAAGCCTCCTCACAATCACCTCTACTCAGATGCCCTGTGTATCAGCTTGTTTTCACACTGCTAATAAAGACATACTGAGACTGACTAATTTATAAGGAAAAAGAGGTTTAATGGACTCATGGTTCCACGTGGCGGGGGAGGCTTCACAATCATGGAGGAAAGCAAAAGGCACGTCTTACATGGTGGCAGACAAGAGACAATGAGAGCCAAGTGAAAGGGGAAATCCCATATAAAACCATCAGATCCCATGAAACTTATTCACTACCACGGGAACAGTATGGGGTAAACCACTCCCATGATTGAATTATCTCCCAGTGGGTCCCTCCCACAACATGTGGGAATTATGGGAGCTACAATTCAAGATGAGATTTGGGTGGGGACACAGCCAAACCATATCACTCTGCTACCTCTCATAAGAATTACAGTCTATGGGAAGGGGACTTTCTTTTCCAGGCAGGAGCCTACTAACCTTGGCAGCCAGGTTTTGGGATCTCAAGCCCAACCCTATGAGGCTGATCACTTGTCTGTACTCCCTGCAGGAGCAATCCTCAGGGGATGCAAGGAAGCTGAAAATGGGCTTGCCTGAATCTTCCTGCTAAACCCAGCTCTGAATCTAATTGAACGTGTGTGTTGGAGGTCTCTGAGGCCACCTGCAGGCTTTCACAGGACTCAGCATAGCTGTTACACTTGTGGTTACAGTTTATTACATGAAAGGCAACGGGATGAAATCAGCAAGGGAAAAAGGCACAGGGTGGAGTCCAGGAGAAACCAGGCACAAACTTCCAGTTGTCTTCACTGAGTGGATTCACACAGACAGTGCTTAATTCTCTCAGCACCAGTGTGTGACAGCACGTGTGAAGTGCTGCCAACCAGGGAAGCCCCCCTAAGCCTTGGTGTCCAGAGTTTTTACTGGGGATCAATTACATAGTCATGCAGTACCCATATAACAGAGCTTAGCTGCTCAGTCTCCAGTCCCAAGAAGTCAAACTAATAGATGCATCCCAAGGTCTTGAGCCACAAAGATACTCTTACTGGGCAGGACACTCAAGGGCCTGGATGCATACCCCAGAAGCCAGTGAGGCCCAGTCCTGAAGACCCTTGGAATATGCAGGGCTTGGGTAACTAAGTCCTCCTGGGCTAACCCTTTACTAAAACAGTCATTAGCACTTACTACATGTCACCTTTTATTGTTATCTACATTTTTATCATTGTGGTATTAAAATTTATGATAAGAAATGGATTTGGTCTCTGTCCAGTTTCTGGCACAGAACTCGTAAAAACCCTTGGAGGCCGGACGCAGTGGCTCACACCTGTAATCCCAGCACTTTGGGAGGCTGAGCCAGGTGGATTACTTGAGGTCAGGCAGGAGTTCGAACCCAGCCTGACTAACATGGTGAAACCCTGTTTCTAGTAAAAAAAATACTAATAATAATACAAAATTAGGCAGGCGCGGTAGTGCATGCCTGTAATCCCAGCTACTTGGGAGGCTGAGGCAGGAGAATTGCTTGAACCCAGAAGGCGGAGGTTGCAGTGAGTCGAGATCATGCCATTGCACTCCAGCCTGGGCAACAAGACCGAAATTCCATCTCAAAAAAATAAAACAAAACCCTCGGAATTTCCAAAGCGTTAAGAAGTGTAGAGTGAAAGGAGCACTGTTTATTATTCCTAATGAGACTTCTTCAACCACAGCTGAGTTTATGTTAACGAGGTCACTGTTGGAAAGCCCATGAGGATGGCTGACTTGTTGTGGGAGGGGCCGACAATGTGATTAGAACGTTGGATCTTTTAGCTCCACCTGTGACCTCTGGGGAGAGGAGAGGGACTGGGTGGAGGTTGAGTTAATCAGTAACGGCCAGTGTTTCAGTCCATCATGCCTACGCAATGAAGCCTTCATAAAAACTCCTAACTAAAGGGTTTGGGAGAGCTTCCAGGTTGGCGAACACATGGAGGAACTGGGAGGGGGAACCAGGAGGAGAGACCATGGAAGCTCCACGCCCCTTTACTCACACTTTTCCCTATGTGTGTCTTCCATCTGGCTGTTCCTGAGTTGTATCCTTTTATAACAAACTGATAATCTAGTAAGTAAACTATTTTCCTGAGATGTGCGAATTGTTCTAGCAAATTATCAAACCCAAGGAAGGAGTGGTAGGAACCCCCAGTTTATAGCAGATGCACAGGTCACACCACTGGATATGTGACTAGCATCTGAAGTGGGGTACAGTCTTGCAGAACTGAGTCCTTCACCTCTGGAATTTGATGCTAACTCCAGGTAGATAGTATCAGAATCTATTGAATTGAACTGGGCACAGTGGTTCACACCTGTAATCCCAGCACTTTTGGAGGCCAAGGCGGGTGGATCACTTGAGATCAGGAGTCCAAGACCAACCTTGCCAACATGGCGAAACCCCGTCTCTAACAAAAATACAAAAATTAGCCGGGCCTGGTGGCACGTACCTGTAGTCCCAGCTACTTGGGAAGCTGAGGCAAGAGAATCGCTCGAACCTGGGAGGTGGCGGTTGCAGTGAGCCGAGATTGTGCAACTGCACTGCAACCTGGGCGACAGAGTGAGACGCCGTCTCAAGAAAAGAAAAAAAAATAATCTATTGAATTTTAAGGCACCCAACTGAGGTCCACCAAATAACTGAATTAATTGTGTGGGGAAAACCCTATACAATCTTGTGTCAGAATGGAGAATCACAGTAGAGGAGAGAGAAAAGTGAGTTTTTCCTTTCAACCACGTAAATTGTGTCTCCCCAACAAGAGTGGAGGGCACCAACTTTGTCATATACCTGTTGGTATACTGGGGGTTTACAGAGTCCCATGTATTAGTAGATGCCCGATAAAACATTTATTTTTTCTTATCATGTCAGTGACACTTGCTCTGGCTGTTATTGACCTAGGATATCCTTCTAGCTTCCATTAGTTGTTATTCATCCAATCCATTCATCTATCAATATCCCAATCAAGTCCTACCTCCTCATGAGATGCTCCCCATCTCTTCCGGCCCACTTTGAGGTATTTCTTTTCTAAATTCCTGGCACATTTTCTGTTTATACATTCTGACTTCTATCACATTCAGCCTTAAAATGTTACTTAAGTGTTTTATGTGACTAAGGCTTGTCTCCCAACTAGACTGTAAGTGTCTGGAGAAAACAGGCTGGTTCATACCTGTTTTTGTACTCCCTTTCACGGCCAGCTCAGGGCCTTAAATAAATATAAGATGGCCAATGAAGGCAGATATACCCTTCTCCTCCAGGCCTTTCTCTCTCTCTCTCTCTCTCTCTCTCTCTCTCTCTCTGTACTGAGGCCAGCCCATTGCTTCATAAATAAGCGAAGAAAGTGCTTTGTAAATAAATTAATTGTAGCAATGAATAATCAGCACAAGATTTTTGCAAAGACTAAAGTTTTATTCCAATCAGGGTTTTTTTTCCTTTGGAAGACATATCTCTGAGCCCTCTGAGAGGAGGACAGCCTCATTGATGCCTTCAGTGATGTAATTTATGTTGTTGGCATTGATGCAGCTGAAGTTAATCTGACTGTTCTTGGGGATGTAGATGTGCTTCTTCCTGACCAGGTATTCCACCTGCTGGGCTAAAATCACGACAAGGTCTCAGATCCTGAGACTCCCAAAGTGTTGAGATTACAGGCATGAGTCACTGCACCAGGCACCCAGTCTGGTTTGTGAAGGACAGGGAGTGTCGGTACTTCTGGGGGTCCAGAGGTGTCTTTAAAGCAGCCCGTTTTCCAGAGGACAGAATCAAAATCTGGAGTGAGGCTAGGAACTGGTCACCTAGTCAGTGAAGTTTAATGCTCAAATACAGGCCAAAGGCCAGAAAGGGGGACACCCGCCCCCAGACCCTTACAGTTGAGTCCAAGATAGCCATGGGTCCCACTCTGCTCAGTGATGTGACCCCAGGACCCAGGGGTTCCCAGGAGCCGGAGTTTCTCCTTCACTTTTTCCTTGGTTAGCATGATGTTCTCTACGACTTCTTTTAGACTCTGCTTCCTACCAAGGAAGGACAATGAGAAAGGAGGGCGTGAGGACCCCCTTGCACTCAAACCTCCCTCATTGCCAGTCCACTCTTTTTACCTTCAAAGGTCCCCAACAGAGTGCCTGAGGCTCTGGGATGGTTATGAGTGGGAGGGAGATTTGATCCCTTATTAATTTAAGCAAGCCAAGGAGGCTCCCAGGCAGATTTTGCCAGAGTTGCAAGACCATGATGCTGTCTAATCCCCCCGAGCAACCTGGAAGAGTTCAGATAACATTGGCCTGGGTGCAAAACAAATGTCCTATCACTCAGTCCCCTAAGGCAACCCTTGGTATAGGCACCGCCATTGGTATACATCAGGTCCTCAGTAAATGTTGACGAATGAATGGAGTAAAAAGGTCACATGGGCAGGAGAGAAGCACCCTGCTGAATCCTGTGGATCAGCAGGTCTGCAGGCACCCAGGGCCCCTCCTATCCCTTCCTGCTCCAGCCCTCACCCTTACCATTCTGCCAGCAGAGCAGGGTTGCAGAGGATGGAGGTGATGATGCGTGCACCCGTGTTGGGAGGATTTAGCCACAGGGCCTCGGCTAATCCCTTCAGCTGGGAGAGGACACCCAGCAGCTGCTGGTTGTTGACTGCCACCACCACTAGGATACCCACTCCTTCATCTGCAGTGTTGGGAAGACAGCCTCAGCCTCAGCCCCTTCCTCCACTCCTAAGGCCTTCACCTAGATCTCAACCTCCAACCTCGCAGAAAAAAGGGTTGAGCCACCCTCATCACAGCCCAGCCAGGGTGGTATTCAGGCTCCGGGAAGTTGCCAGAGGCTCTCCTTCCAGCAAAAGTACCCATAAGTCAGAGTCTTAAAGGAGGAAGGAAATTGAAAAATCACTAAGTTCTACTCTTCTTTTTTATCCTTTCCTTTTTTTCTTTTAAGGGACTATCTCTCTGTCTGTCACCCAGGCTAGAGTGCAATGGTGGAATCATAGCTCACTGCAACTTCAACCTCCTGGGCTTAAGCAGTCCTCCTGCCTCAGCCCCCCGGGTAGCTAGGACTACCAGTGTGTACCACTATGCCCAACTGATTTCTTTAATTGTTTGTAGAGACAGAGTCTCGGTGTGTTGCCCAGGCTGGTCTTGAATTCCTGGCTTCAAGTGATCACCTAACCTCGACCTCCCAAAGGAGGGACTGGGAAGTGTCAACTGGGATTACAAGTGTCACCCACCATGCCAGCCCCACCCTCTCATCTTATAGTTGAGGAAACAGAGGCCTGAGGGGGTGAAATGATCTAAGTCAAGTTGGGTTGGGTGGCTAGATTGAGTAACAGAACAAAATTCTAGCTCAGTGCTCCCCACTTCTGCCTCTATAGTGCTCTCCCTGGAGTCCTTGGCTCCCTCCTAAGGAGGAGATATCAAAAACATCACTGCTGTGAGCACGGCCCCACTTCAGCAATAGACCCTCCCTTCTTCTGCCTGTACCATACCATAAATGCCAAAATTCTTGGACAGAGACTGGCTGCAGAAGAACTCAAAGCCTTGAGACACAAAGTATTGTAAGATTCTAGTATCTTCTTCCAAGTCACCGGTGTATAAACCTTGACAGGGAATATCAAAAAATGGGAATATCTGCTTGCTCTGTAGGAGAAAGGAGAACAAAAAAAGAATGAGATGGATGGAGGAGAGAGCAGAGAGTCAAAGACAGGAAGGCTGGGCGGGAGATTGGGTTTACCTTTATCATGGACACCAACTTTGCCCACCCAGTTGGTGTCAACTTGCAGTCGATAATGTTCCCAATCACAAGGACACAGCCATGTGGGATCTGCTGCAAGTACAGACAGTCTCATCAGGCTTCACCTTTACCCAGGAGTGGCGGCCCCAGGGCATTTGGGGGTGAAGTCCTCCTCCATGTTAGTTACCATTGAAGGGCCAGGCAAATTCAAACCTGGAAAAGGTCTTGGATGACTTAAGAGGTGTGGGGAGGAGAGGAACATTAGGCTGTAAGTCAGCTCTGAGGAGGAGTTTCTGAGCAGGGCCCCTCTACCTCCACCACATTGAGGAGTATGTCGGGGTCCACGCATAGCTTCTTGGGGTCCCAGATGGAGTATTCACAAACTGTAAAGCCCATGTCCTGGAAGACGAGTCCATGCAGTTCTGTGGGAACACAGTCCCCCCGTAACTGGTACATGGGAAACAGAGAGACGGAGGCAGAGGTACTGGAGTGTGAGGCTGAGAGTCACTGGCTGAAGGTGGGACATTAACAGGAAAAGGACATAAATAGCTTGGCTTGTCCGCCATTTTGCTCATGACAGAGAATGAGGGATAACAGTGAAGATGGCAAATGGGATGAGGATTAGGAACAGGGGATGGGGATTTGCTGTCACCCTCATCTTGGGTAAGACTAACCTTTTTGAGAAGAGATGATGTAAACTATACGAGCATCCTTATGCCAAGCTCTGAGAAACTGGACCCCAAGCTGGAAGGCACCACTGTCACCAACAGTATGTACACCCGCTACCTGCCATCAAGAAATAGACAGAAATAGGCCTGGCGTGGTGGCTTACACCTGTAATTCCAGCACTTTGGGAGGCCGAGGTGGGCAGATCACCTGAGGTCAGGAGTTTGAGACCAGCCTGGCCAACATGGTGAAACCCCGTCTCTACTAAAAATACAAAAATTAGCCAGATGTGGTGGCACGCACCTGTAATCCCAGCTACTCAAGAGGCTGAGGCAGGAGAATCACTTGAACCTGGGAGGCAGAGGTTGCAGTGAGCGGAGATCAGGCCACTGCACTCCAGTCTGGGTGACAGAGTGAGACTCCATCTCAAAAAAAAAATAAGTAAATAAACATTAAAAAATAAAAAGAAATAAAAATAACACTCTAAAACAGTAATGGAGGCCAGGCACGGTGGCTCATGCCTGTAATCCCAGCACTTTGGGAGGACAAGGTAGGTGGATCCCCTGAGGCCAGGAGTTTGAGACCAGTCTGGCCAACATGGTGAAACCCTGTCTCTACAAAAAATACAAAAACTAGCCAGGCGTGGTGGCACACGCCTGTGATTCCAGCTACACAGGAGGATGCAGCACGAGAATTGCTTGAACCTGGGAGGTGGAGGTTGCGGTGAGCCGAGATGGCACCACTGCACTCTAGCCTGGGTGACAGAGTGAGACTCTGTCTCAAAATATATATATATAATACATTGAAAAATAAAACAGTAACGGGAATACTAACACCACCTCCAATTCAGATCATTCGTATCTCAAAAGAGCTTTCAAATCAGCAGTGTGAGGAGGGAATACCTGGACTAGGATTCTGATCCTGACTCTATGGCTAAAGCTGTGGACTCTCTGAGCCTCAGGTATCTCCTTTATCAATACCAGGGTGCCCTCCAAGGTCCCTTTCAGGTTTAAGGTTGTGCAGACCCAGAGCCCCACTCTCTGTGTCAGGATGAGCCAGGGGAGGGCCCGCCTTCTCACCCGGTTCTCCACAATGGCTTGGCTGTGCTTTCCAAAGAGGAGTTCTAGAGAGGCCTGGATGAATGATTTCAGGCCCATGGTGGGCAAGTACTCATAATCCAGGGAGGGATCCTGTGAAATCTGTAGTCGGGTCTTCTGCACCACGAGAGAAATCCAGGGATGGCCTTCATTTGTCATGCAGACTGTGAGGAAAACCACAGAGGAAGCTCCAGATGCCTGGTTTGGGCCCCTGGGGCTGAGCTCTGCAGACAGCCCGCAAAAAAGTCTGTCCTGGACTCCGTGGGGCTGTGGGAAGGTGCCTGTGAAAACACAACTTTCCCTTTTCTTTTCTGCTTGATGAAAACAATATGCTGTTAGTGAACGTGTATCATTTTTGTCTTTTTAAAAAAGACAAATGAAACCTATGTCATTTTAAAAGTTAAAAATTATACAAGCCCGGGATCGGTGGCTCAAGCCTATAATCCCAGCACTTCGGGAGGCTAAGGTGGGTGAATCACTTGAGTTCAGGAGTTCAAGACCAGCCTGGGCAACATGATGAAACCCTGTCTCTATAAAAACATACAAAACAGCCAGACATGGTGGCCAGCGCCTGTAGTCCCAGCTACTCAGGTGCCTGAGGCAGGAGGATGGTTTGAGCCCAGGAGGCAAAGGGTGGCAGTGAGCTGAGATCTTGCCACTGCACTTCTCCCTGAGCAACAGAGTGAGGCCCCATCTCCAAAAACAAACAATAATAATAATAATAATAATATGCAAAATGAGAGTTATAGGTAGATGAAGCTAAATAAAGCTAACCCTGACTTTCACAGCGGGGAGCCCCAGTTGCATATCAGAAGGCTCAATTTGGAGAACCATTCTTGGTTCAAGAACAGGAAGAGAAAGAGAGGGAGAGGAGGTAAGAGGCTGAAGAAGTGTGGGATGGCCTTGCAGGCCCCCAAGCATAGAGTTGTGGAAGAGGACATAGCTCTCACCAAATCCCTAGAAGCCCCCAGAGAAGGGCAGAGAGCATGGAATGACCTGGGACCTTATCTGCACTTTTCCCCACTGGGTAATTCTGTTAATAAGAAAAGATCTCTCCACCCGCAGAAGCTTGGGCGGCACCTCTCCCCCTGCAGCAGGGAACACTGTCCTCCTAGAGCCAGTTACCATCACTTAAGTCTTATACTTCAGAACTGCTAGGCATCTACCTCTATAGGCTAAGAACATCTTGTTTGGGCAATCATCTTGTTTGTAGGTCTTTAACAAGCTGCCCTCTAGCTTGTGAGCGAGGGGCACATCCATGAACACTGAAAGGGTGGGCATAACTGAGATGAAACTGGGGCCAAGACTATGTGTCTCTGCTCCTGTGTTCCGTTTCTGCCCAGAAGTCTTCCTCCAAGGCTGGGCCGGGCAGTCCTGCCTCTTCCTGGAACCTTAGCAACTCCAATGCAGAGGCGCTGGACAACTGGTTGCCAGGACAACAGAACCTCATAATCTTTGTGGTGGCGATCCACAGGGGCCACGGGACCATTCCAGGGTACTTGAGGAGAACCCCCTGAGAGAGTGGGCAGGGCAGGATAACAATCTCCAGAATTCCCAAGCACGTTTCCCTCACTCAATGCCTTCTCTTCTCTAGCACCAAGTGGCTCAATCCAAAATAACAAGCCAACTGCTTCAACAACAGGGCAAGGATAATGGGAGATTACTTAACAGATATGATGTACATTATCGGGGTTATGGATACCCTAAAAGCCCTGACTTCACCACTATGTGATGTATGCATCTAACAAAATTACACTTGTACTCCACACATTTATACGAATTAAAAAAAAAGACATAGGGCAAGGCAGGCAGCCAATAAGCCAGGCAGGGCTTCCCGTGCAGAAGTGAAAACCCCAGATCACACAGCAATGCAAGTCGAGGCGTTAATTTCCATTTCGCAAAATGCCCCAGATTTAAAAAGGAATAGAAAGCAAGAACTGTTTTCTTCCACAGTTGTTTTAATAAAGAATCCTATTATTAGAAGTAATGTAATTGGCAGCTCACTAAGCTAGTCCCATTTCAGTTATCTAGAGCCAAGACTTCTATATACATTTGTTAAGTTTCTTTTTCTTTCTTTTTCTTTTCTTTCTTTCTTTCCTTTTTTTTTTTTTTTTTTTTTTTTGAGATGGAGTCTCGCTTTGTCGCTAGTCTCGAACTCCTTGCCTCAGGTGATCCACCTGCCTTGGCCGCCCAAAGTGTTGGGATTACAGGCATGAGCCACCACACCTGGCCATTTGTTAAGTTTCAATGATAGCCAGCTAGTAAGTATAGATAGCAGAGGCTAAGGGGAGAAAAGAGCCAGCCTCTGTAGAGTCAGTCTGCACACTGCTTGCTTTCTTTCCCTTTTGATGTTTAATGACTCTTTTTTTTTTGAGACGGAATCTCACTCTTGCTGCCCAGGCTGGAGTGCAGTAGTGTGATATCAGCTCACTGCAAACTCTGCCTCCCAGGTTCAAGAGATTCTTCTGCCTCAGCCTCCCAAGTAGCTGGGATTACAGGCATGCGCCACCACGCCCAGCTAATTTTGTATTTTTAGTAGAGAGAAGGGGTTTCTCCATGTTGGCCAGGCTGGTCTTGAACTCCCGACCTCAGGTGATCTGCCCGCCTCGGCCTCCCAAAGTGCTGGGATTACAGGCATGAGTCACTGCGCCTGGCTTTTGTGTGTGTGTGTATTTTTAGTAGAGACAGGGTTTCACCACGTTGGCCAGACTGGTCTCGAACTCCTGACCTCAAGTGATCTGCCTGCCTCACCCTCCCAAAGTGTTAGGATTAGAGATGTGAGCCACCACGCCCAGCCTGATGTTAAATAACTCTTTAAATGATTGTTGCAAACACTGTTGATGTCTCACCCAGAAGGCCTTCACCACCACCAATGTGTCCTGCCCCAGCTGCTGCTTCGCGGGTGGACAAGGCTTAGATGCCTACGTTCTCTGGAGAACTGCGCTTGGCTGGCAGGAGTCAGCTAGCCTAGAGACCACCTGGAGGTTTCACCCCCACCGACAGGGGTAGCCAATGACTGCCTGATTTAGGCATACAAAGGGTCAGCCACAGTCAGGCATGGTAGCTCACACCTGCAATCCTAGCGCTTTGGGAGACTGAGGCGGGAGGACCACTTGAGCCCAAGAGTTCAAGACCAGTCTGAACAACATAGAGACACCCCTCATCTCCACAGAAAGTTTAAAAATTAGCTGGGCGTGGTGGTACTGCAGTGAGCTATGATCATGGCTCTGCACTCCAGCCTTGTTGACAGAGTGAGATCCTGTCTTTAAAAAAGAAAAAAGGCCGGGCATGGTGGCTCACGCCTGTAATCCCAGCACTTTGGAAGGCCGAGACGGGCAGATCACCAGGACAGGAGATTGAGACCATTCTGGCTAACAGGTGAAACCCTGTCTCTACTGAAAACACACACAAAAAATTAACTAGGCATGGTGGCGGGCGCCTGTAGGGAAGGAGGCTGAGACAGGAGAACTGCTGGAACATGGGAGGCAGAGGTTGCCGTGAGCCAAGATCTCTCTACTACACTCCAGCCTGGGTGACAGAGTGAGACTCCATCTCAAAAAAATAAATAAATAAATAAATAACAAAAAATAAAAATAAATGGCCGGGCGTGGTGGCTCACACCTGTAATCCTAGCACTTTGGAAGGCCAAGGCGGGCAGATCACCTGAGATTAGGAGTTCGAGGGCAGTCTGGCCAACATAGTGAAACCCTGTCTCTACAAAAAATACAAAAGCTAGCCAGGTATGGTGGCACACTCCTGTAGTCCCACCTACTCAGGAGGCTGAGGCAGGAGAATCGCTTGAACCCAGGAGGCGGAGGTTGCAATGAGCTGAGATCGCACCACTGCACTCTAGCCTGGGTGACAGAGCTAGAGTCTCAAAAAAAAAAAAAAAAAAAGAAAGAAAAAGAAAAATGGCCAACTTCCTTGTCTTGGTTCACCTCTGTTGCTCAGTCTACACTTCAGGGCCCATTCCCCAACCAGGCGAAGCCTAGACTTGACCTGAGGCCACATCCTTGCTTGGTTCCTTCCCCTTCACAATCCTGCTTCCCTCACTCCCTTCCAGGTTCTTCCTGAAGGGCACTCCTTCCCTAAGTCACATGCCCCAGAACCCCTGTCTCAGGCTATGCTTCCAGGGAACATGTTTTGAGGCAAATGATTATGAAAGTAGTCCATATTATTGTAGAAAACTCAAAAGCATCAAAAAATTATAATGAAGCACACAAATTCCCTACAACCAATCCATTACCTCAGTCCGGGTGCACCTCCATCTGGTTTCTGTTCTTTGACACTTGTATTTTAAGGTAATTGCTATCAACATTTAAGGGTCATTTTCATCATACTTTCTTCACTTAACATTTCAGCTGGCTGGGCGTGGTGGCTCAAGCCTGTAATCCCAGCACTTTGGGAGGCCAAGACGGGTGGATCACGAGGTCAGGAGATCAAGACCATCCTGGCTAACACAGTGAAACCCCGTCTCTACTAAAAAATACAAAAAACTAGCCGGGCGAGGTGGCGGGCGCCTGTAGTCCCAGCTACTCGGGAGGCTGAGGCAAGAGAATGGCGTAAACCCGGGAGGCGGAGCTTGCAGTGAGCTGAGATCCGGCCACTGCACTCCAGCCTAGGCGACAGAGCAAGACTCTGTCTCAAAAAACAAACAAACAAACAAACAAACAAAAAACATTTCAGCTGTGAGGATTTTATTGTGTGCCAATGAGAACCTTTTATGCTGCAGGTAATTTAAAAAAGACTTAGTCCAAACCAGCTTGAGCAACAGAGAGAATGTATTGGCACCTAACTGGGCAGGCCAGGGTACATCTGACTTCAGTCGAAGTTCAGTCCAGAGGGACTCAGTTATCATCAGGGCCCCAGCTTCATTCTCTGGCGTCCCCTTGGCTCTGCTGTCCTGAATGCTTCAGGCTGGTTCTCTGGCTGACTATGGGTGTGAGAACAAAAGTGGATGGGGCTGGGCACGGTGGCTCACGCCTGTAATCCCAAAACTTTGGGAGGCTGAGGTGGGCAGATCACCTGAGGTCATGAGTTTGAGACTAGTCTGGCCAACGTGGTGAAGCCCCGTCTCTACTAAAAATACAAAAATTAGCCGGGCATGATGTCCTGTGCCTGTAATCCCAGCTACTCAGGAGGCCAAGGCAGGAGAACCGCTTGAATCAGGGAGACAGAGGTTGCAATGAGCCAAGATTGAGCCATTGCACTCCAGCCTGGACGACAAGAGCGAAACTCCGTCTCAAAAAAAAAAGAAAAAAGCTTTGGATGATGGATGGGACGCGGCACATGAGCAAAATGATACACACTTAAGGAAATCTACATGTCAGTTTTGTCTGCAAATAAACCAAATTTCAATTACTGAAAGAATGTTTAAATTAATAGTGATATCCATACAACAGAATTCTCGGCAGCCCCCTTTTTGAAAAAAAAAAATTTTGCAGAGGTAAGATCTTGCTATGTTGCCCAGGCTGGTCTCAAACTCCTGGCCTTAAGTGATCCTCCCACCTCAGCCTCCCCATCTGCTAGGATTACAGGCACTTGAGATCCTGTCTCTACCAAAATACAAAAATTAGGCCAGGCACAGTGACTCACACCTGTAATCCCAGCACTTTGGGAGGCAGAGGTGGGCAGATAACTTGAGGTCAGGAGTTTGAGACCAGCCCAGCCAATATGGTGAAACCTGCTCTCTACTAAAAATGCAAAAATTAGCTGGGTGTGGTAGCAGGCACCTATAATTCCAGCTACTATGGAGGCTGAGGCAGGAGAATCGCTTGAACCTGGGAGACAGAAGTTGCAGTAAGCCCAGATAGCACCACTGCACTCCAGCCTGGGTGACAGAGCAAGACTCTGTCTCAAAAAAAAAAAAAAAAAAAAAAAGAAGTTTGGAGGGGTCCTGATATTTGAGATTTTTCCTTTATAAAACGTTTACTTTTTCTTTCCTGAATTCCCTGGGCCCCTTTGTCATTTCTCCTTGGCTTCAGTTGAGTCCCTTGCCCATCCCTAATCTTATCACGGCTGAGAATGGAATATTCGGTCAGTTTAAACCAACCACCTAGAGCCTAGGGTGGTGTCCAGCTGAGAAAGATTCCTCCTGAGATTCCAGGTGCTCTTAGGAATGGGAGAGGGGAGAAGGGATCCTGGGAAGACAGTCAGCAGTGTTTGCTGCATCATTCATTACAGATTATTATTATTATTGTTGTTATTGAGACAGGATGTCACTCTGTCGCCCAGGCTAGAGTGCTGTGGCGAGACCAAGGCTCACTGCAGCCTCAAACTTCCCAGGATCAAGCCTCAGCCTCTGGAATAGCTAGGACTCATGTGTGCACCATCAGGCCCAGCTAATTTTTCTAATTTTTGGTAGAGATGATGTTTCACTATGTCACCCAGGTTGTCTCAAACTCCTGGGCTCAAGTGATCCTCTTGCCTCCGAGTCCCAAAATGCTGGGATTAGACGTTAGCCATTAAGCCTGGCCTCCAAATTCTTTTTTGTTGTTGTTTGCTTGTTTGGTTTTTGAGACAGAGTCTCACTCTCTCACCCAGGCTGGAGTGCAGTGGTGCCATCTCAGCTCAGTGCAACCTCTGCCTCTCGGGTTCAAGTGATTCTCCTGCCTTAGCCTCCTGAGTAGCTGGGATTACAGGCGCCCACCACCACAGCCAGCTAATTTTTGTATTTTTAGAAGAGATAGGGTTTCACCATGTTGGCCAGGCTTGTCTCGAACTCGTGACCTCAAGTGATCCACCCACCTCGGCCTCCCAAAGTGCTAGGCATGAGCCACAGCGCCCAGCCCATTAAATTCTTAAAGACCATCTTTTGATAGCTATTTTTTTTGTCTGTTGGCCTCACACTTTCAAACCTGGTAAAAATTCCAGGGTCCCCAGTACTGTCCCAGCAGTGAGGGGAACAGAGGTTTTTCTCTGGACAACTGCAGGCTATGTGGAGTGCCCAGGGCTGGGGAGTGGGAGTGGGAGGAGAGGAGAGGTAAATGGAGAGGGAAGTTGGCTCATGCCAGAGGCTCTGCCTGGTAGCTGGCCAGCCAATAAAAGGGGATGACATGCTTGTGGCCCCAAGTTCCCATCTCTCATCAGTCCAACCTCTTTTATAAGGATACTAATCCCATTCATGAAGGTGGAGCCATCAAGACTTAATCACTTTCCAAAAAGCCCCACCTCTTAACACTCTCATATTGGGTATTATGTTTCAGTATACACATTTGAGAGAACACCAGCATTCAGATCAGTGCTTGCTCTGAGAAGAGACATGTGGCTCAAGCCTGGCCTTTCGGAGTACTTTCCTGGGATTTTCTGTTGGAGTCGGAAGAGAAAAAGCACCCATCATTACTCTCCAGTCATAGAACTATAAAGAAATGATCCTAAAGCTTCCAGAAGCTACTGGTCTCTAACATGCAAGAAACTCAGAAAAAATGACGCCAACTGTATGCAGACGCAGAGAGAAGTTGGAAAGAACGTTCATTGAGTGAAGCCTCTAATTCCTCTCAGTATCAGTTTGGATTCTTGGTTGCAAGCAACAGAAACTAATTCTGGCTGAGTCCAAGAGGAATTTATTGAAAGGATATCAGGTGGCTCTTGTAACTGACAGGGAGGCTGGAGATTTCAGCACAGAGCACCACCAAGACCAAACCACAGAAGGAAGTTGGTGATGGCCAGGCATGGCGGCTCACGCCTGTAATTCCTTCCTTTGGAAGGCCAAGGCAGGTGGATCACCTGAGGTCAGGAGTTCGAGACCATTCTGGCCAACATGGTGAAACCCTGTCTCTACTAAAAAAAAATTTAAAAAGAAAAAAATTAGCTGAGCATGGTGGCACATGCCTGTAATCCCAGCTACTTGGGAGGCTGATACAGGAGGATCACTTGAACCCAGGAGGCGGAGGTTGCAGTGAGCTGAAGTCATGCCATTGTATTCCAGCCTGAGCAACAAGAGTGAAACTCAGTCTCAAGGCCGGGTGCAGTGGCTCACACCTGTAATCCCAGCACCTTGGGAGGCCAAGGAGGGCGGATCACAGGGTCAGGAGTTCGAGATCAGCCTGGTCAACATGGTGAAACTCCGTCTCTACTAAAAATACAAAAATTAGCCAGGTGTGGTGGCAAGCACCTGTAATCCCAGCTACTCAGGAGGCTGAGGCAGGAGAATCACTTGAACCCGGGAGGCAGAGGTTGCCGTTGCCGTTGCCGTAAGCCAAGATTCTCAAGTACTGCACTCCAGCCTGGGCGACAGAGTGAGACTCTGTCTCAAAAAAAAAAAAAAAGATGAATTGATGGAAGCTGGCAAGGAGGATCCCACTGCCAAACAGCAGAGGATGTTGTGACTGGCTCCACCCTCACCTTCCTCTGACGCCCTTGCTGCCCCACAGGTCCTAGAGAGCTATGGAACCTCGCCCACCCCACTGAGGCTGCTGCTCTGGGAAAAGATTCTCCAACCTCCTTACCTTACTTCACTGGCCCCAGGCTGAGATCAGGAAGTCTGCGTCTGATTGACTGAGCCTCCTCATATGACCCGTGTCCCGCCCATGCCCTCGCTAAGGCGTAGCCGGAGTGAAGGTCTGGTCTTTTCAGCCTCCATGGTGGGATGTGGGATCTAGCAACCACCAACACTCAGAAAATGAAGAATTTTCCAAGCTTTAGAAGGTGGTTCACAGACCAGGCAGCCACAAAAGACCAAATTTCAGAATTAGGTCCCACCTTTCCCTCTCTCAAATAACCAGCACTTCCTCCCGGTGCTGTCAGCTGCTGATCTTATTTCTGAGACAATAAAAGCAATCAGAAGATACTTTATTTTATTTTTTATTTTTATTTTTTACAAGGTCTGGCTCTATCGCCCAGGATGGAGTTCAGTGGCACAATCTCAGTTCACTGCAACACCCTTCTCCCTGGCTTAAGGGATTCACCTACCTCAGCCTCCCAAAGTGCTGGGATTACAGACGTGAGCCGCAGAGCCTGGCCAACCAGAAGAGATATCCACAGGCTGCCATCATAGCTATCTGTCTGCTCACACAGGTGTCCACCTACTCTGCCTTTTCCCTCAAAACAATGGATGAGTGCCCTGTGCCCCTATCTCAGTCCAGCCTCTCCCCTGGTCCCCTGGGTCCCAGCCCTGCTGCTCACAGCCTGCATTCCTCCTGCAGTTGTCCTTCCTTTCCTATATCATTAATTCCCCCTCTCTACTAGAATATTCTCTTGGCATAAACAGGCAGCTAAACCCCCATCTTAAAAACAAACAACATTCCCTTGACCTCACATCTTCCAGCTGTTAGCCCATGTATCTATCAAGCAAGAGTTCACTAAGGAAACAGAGGTGCTGTGAGTGATGTAGGTATTATGGGGATCCGACGTCACACAATCAGGGGAGGGGTTGGGGAAGTGAAGACCCAGAGATGGAAGCTGCAGAATTGGAGACAATCACTAATCAGCCTCCTGAAAGAACCCACCTGGGTGGGCATCTCTGCGCTTGCAGGGAAATCTGAGGAGCCACATGCATGCAGCTACAGAAGTGGGACCATGTAGAGAGGTCTAAGGGTAGATGTGGCTTCTTCTTTTTTTTTTTTTTTTTTTTTTGGAGATGGAGTCTCACTCTGTTGCCCAGGCTGGAGTGCAGTGGCGTGATCTTGGCTCACTGCAACCTCCACTTCCTGGGTTCAAGCAATTCTCCTGCCTCAGCCTCCTAGATAGCTGGGATTAGAGGCACCCACCACCACACCTGGATAATTTTTTTGTTTTGTTTTGTTTTGTTTTGACAGAGTTTCTCTTGTTGCCCAGGCTGGAGTGCAATGGCATGATCTCAGCTCACTGCAACCTCCGCCTCCCAGGTTCAAGCGATTCTCCTACCTCAGCCTCCTGAGCAGCTGGGATTATAGGCATGCACCACCACGCCAGCTAATTTTGTATATTTTTAGTAGAGATGGGTTTTCTCCATGTTGGTCAACCTGGTCTCGAACTCCCAGCCTCAGGTGATCTGCCTGCCTCAGCCTCCCAAAGTGCTGGGATTACAGGCATGAGCCACCACGCCCAGCCTAATTTTTGTATTTTTTTACTAGAGATAGGGTATTGCCATGTTGGCCAGGCTGGTCTCAAACTCCTGACTTCAAGTGATCCACCCACCTTGGCCTCCCAACGTGCTAGGATTACAAGTGCGAGCCACCGCACCGGGCCAAAAGGTGTAGTTTCTGTATAGCTACTGCCTCTGTGTGTTGCAGCCAGGTGTGTTTTGATGGGCCCAGGTCCTCCAGTGCTGTACAGGGCCAACAGTCTGGAAATAGAGCTGAATGTGGGTGGAGGAGAGTCTAAAGCAAGTGGGGGCCTCCAACTGCTTTTGCTTCTGTGTCTCACGCTGGGTCTCAGACATTAAGGTTGCTGCTCCACTTCCACTTCCCAGAGATTGGGTATGTTCCTCTTTTGTCCAATTCTAACCCAGAATCTAACAAGGATTCTGGGAAACAGAGTCCCCAGATGAACCGAAAGAACAAAATATGTTCTTCTTTTGTCCAGCTCTAACCCAGAATCTAACAAGGATTCTGGGAAACAGTCCCCAGACAAACCAAAATAACAACATGGTGATCAGCCACATCATACTTCTCTGCTCCTTTTCAGAACGACAGCAAATGAAAGCGCGTTTTGTACTATATCTCCACTTCTTCCCTTCCCATATTCTGCTGGGCTCAATCTGCTATAATTTGGATGTTTGTCCAAATCTCATGTTAAAATTTGATCCCTGATGTGGTTTGGCTGTATCCTCACCCAAATCTCATCTTGAATTATAGCTCCCACAATTCCCATGTGTCATGGGAGGGACCCAGTGGGAGGTAGTTGAATCGTGGGAGCAGGTCTTTCCTGTGCTGTTCTCATAATAGTGAGTAAGTCTCATGAGATCTGATGGTTTTATAAGGAGGAGTTCCCCTGCACAAGTTCTCTCTCCTGTCTGCCACCCTGTAAGACACACCTTTTGCCTTCCACCATGTCTGTGAGGCCTCCTCAGCCACATGGAACTGAGTCCATTAAACCCCTTTTTCTTCCCAGTCTCAGGTACGTCTTTATGAGCAGTGTGAAAATGGACTAATACAATCCCTAATGTTGGAGGTGGGGCCTAATGGGAAGTCTTTGGGTCTTGGGGACAGATCATTCATGGACGTCTTGGTGCCTTCCTCACAGTGGTGAGTGAGCTCTCACTCTTATTAGTTCTTGTGAGAACTGGTTGTTGATAAGTTGGTGCAAAAGTAATCGCAGGTTTTGCCATTAAAAAAACAAGATAGCAAAAAACGCAATTACTTTTGCAGCAACCTATGGAAAGAGCCAGGCAGCTTTCCCTCCTATGCTCTCTCTTGCTTCCTCTCTCGCCCTGTGATCTCTGCACACACCAGCTCCCCTTCGCCTTCTGCCATGAGTGGGAGAAGCAGCCTGGGACTTTCCCCAGATGTCCAGTCTTCTAGCCTGCAGAAGTGTGAGCCAAATAAACCTGTTTTCTTTATAAATTACCCAGCCTCAGGTGTGCCTTTATGGCAACACTAAATAGACTCAGATCCAATCTGATCAGCATTTCATCACCACCACATCAACAGAGCTGGTCTCACTGAGATCACAAATGCCAGAACTTCACGCTGCCAAATTCAGTTATGTGCTCTCAGTCCTCTTCTGATCTGATGCTTCCACAGCATGTAATACAACTGACCACTTCCTCCTTAAAACATTTTCTTTTTTTTTTTTTTTTAAACATAAGAAAGTGGCAGTCTTTTATTGCAAATATGCACACACTCTCGGGCGACGTTCTCTGGTCCTCAGGTGTGGGGGGCCAGGGAAGTCGCGCCGGCGCTCTCGGGTGATGTTCTCCGGTCCACAAATTCGGGGGCCGAAGAAGTCACGCTGGCTCCTGCCAGTGGCAGACTTTTATGCATTGGTACTGGAAGGGGGAGGGCAGTGGGCGGGATAAGGGTGTGATAGGGGCATCTCCATAGGTGTGGCCGGGTAAGTTTCGATCTCTTCGGATTGACATCACCTGGCGCATGCTCGGTTGATCTGCATCTTCCCGGGGCGGGCTGCATTTTCCCGCGGGCGGGAAAGTTGGTGAGGAAGAACCCGGAAGCAACATGGATTATGCCTTCTTGTTCACCTTCCTCCATCTTGTCTTTTCTCCTTCACCCAAACAGTCCAACCTCTTATTGATTATAAGAATTTAGGGCGCCCCGGCCGGGCGCGGTGGCTCAAGCCTGTAATCCCAGCACTTTGGGAGGCCGAGATGGGCGGATCACGAGGTCAGGAGATCGAGACCATCCTGGCTAACACGGTGAAACCCCGTCTCTACTAAGAAATACAAAAAACTAGCCGGGCGAGGTGGCGGGCGCCTGTAGTCCCAGCTACTCGGGAGGCTGAGGCAGGAGAATGGCGTAAACCCAGGAGGCGGAACTTGCAGTGAGCTGAGATCCGGCCACTGCACTCCAGCCTGGGCGACAGCGCGAGACTCCGTCTCAAAAAAAAAAAAAAAAAAAAAAAAAAGAATTTAGGGCGCCGTTTTCTGTCTGGCTGCTTCCTGCTGTTAGGGGGCGTAGTTAGGGTCTGAGGTTGGCAGTTGGGTGTAGGGATGCAGGAGCATTTGGTTGAAGGTGACTCGGGTGATCTCTTGGACCTTGGCTCGGAGAAATTTTATTAAAATGGGAGCAAGACATAACATAAGGCAGAGGATTAGTATGGGAATTAGGAATTCACAAAGGGCACCTTGCCAAGCTAGGTCTTCTATGAGAGTAAAAATTTGGGAAACCCACTGGTTGGGGGATGGGTCGGGAAGGAGGGTGTCTATGGGGTTTATGAGGGAAAAGTCAGTTAAGTTAAGATGAAAAATGGTGAGGTAGCGGGAAAATTTGAGGAGGGTGTTGATCCTTGAGTAGAACCTGGTCACCTGGAGAAAGGGAAGGGGAATAGATGTTTTGAGTTAGGTTAAGATGTCTCGTCCCAAGAAGGGGGTGGGACAAGAGGGCATGATGAGGAAAGAGTGGGCAAAGCATGCATAGTCCGGGCAGTAACTTAACATTGGGGTCTGGCGAGGGTTAGACGGTTTACTGTCTACCCTAACTACTGAGATAGTGGATGGCTGGCTAGGACCTCCATAGGTTGGCAAAACAGAATAGGCAGCCTCCGTATTGATGAGAAAAGAAATTGGCTTACCCGCTACCTGTAGAGTTACCCTAGGCTCGGTGAGGGTGACAGGGGTCTCCGAGTGTGGGCACCGTCAGTCGTCGTCCAGGTGTAGGAGCTGGAAGGAGCCTTCCGACCCTTGAGGAGAGGCACCACATTGAGGCGCAATCCCTGCCCTGCTGGCGGGGCAATCAGACTTCCAGTGTCCTTCCTGTTGGCGGGTTGGGCATGGCGTGGTAGACAGGCGAGGATTTGGACACTGTGTTGCCTAATGCCCAGTTGTGCCACACTTAAAGCATGGACGAGACAGAGTGGCTGGCTTGGCCTGGGGACACTGGTTTGCCTAGTGTCCTGGGTCTCCACATTTGAAGCAAGCGCCCTTAGGAGACTTGCCCTGTGTCTTCCCTGCCGGCAGAGTGGGCAACGCTGGTTGGAGGGCAGCCACTAGAGCTTGTGCCTGAAGCACAGCCCTTCTTTTCTCCTTGTCTAGCTCTGCAGCCTCAGCTGCTTCCTCTCTGGAGTTAAAAACTTTGAAGGCCAATTTTCCTGTATGGGAGTCTGAGGCCCATCTTCAACCTTTTTTTGCTTTTTTCAAATATCTGAGGCTGACTGGGAAATAAAATAGGAGGCTAGGACAGCTGCCGCGGCTGGGGAAGTGGGGTCTAGCCGAGTAAATTGGGCTAGTGCCTCTGTAAGGCGATTTAGGAAGGAAGCTGGGTTCTCATCTGGGTGCTAGATGATTTCCTTTAGTTTATCAAAATTGACCACTTTGTTAGAGGCTGCCTGCATACCGGCCAAGAGACATTGAACCATAATGTCTCTCCTACGGCGGCCGGGCTGCTGTGGTTGGTAGTCCCAATCTGGTTCTATGGACGGGACAGCCATCTCTCCTAACGGGACAGTGGCGTCAGTTAAATGCCATTGATCTGCATGTTGCCTGGCGGCTGCAAGAATACGCTCTCTTTCCTCTGGGTTAAGGGAGGAGGACAAAATGACCTGTAAGTCATGCCAGGTTAGATCATATGCCTGACATAGGTATCGAAACTCCTTGGAATATAGGGTGGGGTTAGCAGAGAAATCGCCGAGCCGTTTTTCCAATCTTGGAAAGATCTGCCAAGGAAAAAGGGACATGGACTCTAACTAGTCCTTCGGCTCCAGCAACCTCTCGGAGGGGGGCCAACAAACTAACAGGGGAGGTTGAAACAGACTGACCAGTCGGGTAGGTTGAGACCGGCTGACCAGTAGAGGGGGTTGAGGCAGGCTGACTGGTAGAGGGGGTTGGGGCAGGCTGACTGGTAGAGGGGGTTGGGTCAGGCTGACTGGTAGAGGGCTGACTAGTGGGGGCCGCTACCATGGTCTTGGAGCGAGTGTGGGCGGAAATGGGAGAGGTAAGAGGAGTGGGTGAGGGAGGGGCGGTAGGAGGAGCATAGGGAGGGGGGTTGGTAGGTCGGGAGGGAGGTGCCCCGCCGTCGGCCTCGTCTAAGATGGAAGTAGAATCTTCCTCTGTTTGTGGTGTGGGGGCCGTGGGCTGGGTTTTAACTAACAAGACCTGGGCCATTGAACAGTGGGCGCACAGGTCTGGGCAAGAGCGCAAGTCCCAAAAGCCTTGGACATAGATAATCTCTGACCACTTTCCAAGCCTTTGGCAGAAATTAGAGAGATCTAATAGAATGTTATAGTCAAGTGTGCCGTCTGGTGGCCATTGAGACTGGTTGTCTAATTTATATTGCGGCCATGCCACAGTGGAGAGGAAAATTAGCCGCTTTCGTTTTAAATCTTGAGCTAAATGTAAGGCTTCAAAGTTTTGGAGGAGACACCGTAAGGGGGTGTTCCTAGGGATTTTGGATTGTGAGGTTCCCATTGTTTAACCACCAGAAATGGAAACCGACTTCACACAGTGGCAAAGCGTCCTTTGCCGCTGCTAGAGACCGGGGGCTCCTGGAGCCACTAACGGAGAATTGATGAACTTCAAGATGGACGTCTCCAGGTTGAAGACCTCACTGCGCCACAGGGTGGCTACGTCCTTGGGCGTACCTACGACTCTAGGCCAAGGACACGGAAACGGACGGAGATGGTTAACAAAGGAGAGTACTCACCGAAGAAGAAATTCTCAGAGCGGCACCAGTGGAAAGCTGGAACACTTGTACCAGTGGAAAGCTGGAACACTTGTTCGGTGTTGGTGGCTGGTTGGGTTGGGAGCCGGTTCGCTGGGGAGGAGGTTCCTTAGACCCCTAGGGGATGTTGAGGAAGGGTTTCCTCCTGGGTCGGGTTTAGGCACCAACTGTTTTGTTTAATTTAATTTAATTTAGGAGAGCTAAATAATTAAACATGAGGCCAAAGTACATAAGAAAGTGGCAGTCTTTTATTGCAAATATGCACACACTCTCCGGCGAAGTTCTCTGGTCCTCAGGTGTGGGGGGCCAGGGATGTCGCGCCGGCGCTCTCAGGTGATGTTCTCCGGTCCACAAATGCGGGGGCCGAAGAAGTCACCTCCTTAAAACATTTTCTTCTGGTGGCATCCAGGACACCATTTCCCTTTGGTTCACCTCTTGCCTCACTGCTGCTGCTTCTCAGTTGGCTTTGCTGGTTTCTTCGATTCCTAACTTCTAAATGTTGGAATGCTCCAGGACCCTGTCCTCTGAATTCTTCTGTTCTCTGCCTATAGTCACCATGCAGAGGATCTTACCTACTTTCATGAGCTTAAATACCTTATCTCAAATGTATATATCCAGCCCCAACTTTTCTCCTGACCTACACACTTGAAAATCCAATACCTATTTGATATTCCAACAAATAACTAATCATTAATAGACTTTTAAAATGCACTATGTCCATGGCTGGGTGCAGTGGCTCACACCTGTAATCCCAGCACTTTGGGAGGCCAAGGCAGGCAGATCACATGAGGCCAGGAGTTTGAGACCAGCCTGGTCAACATGGTGAAACCCCATCTCCACTAAAAATAAAAAATTAACCAGGGGTGGTGGCGGGCGCCTGTAATCCTAGCTACTTGGGAGGCTGAGGCAAGTGAATTGCCTGAAGCTGAGAGGCAGATGTTGCAGTGAGCTGAGATCGCGCCACTGCACTCCAGCCTGGGCGACAGAGCAAGACTCCATCTAAAAATAAAGTAAACTAAAATGCACTGTGTTAAAAAACTGGCTGGGCACAGTGGCTCACACCTGTAATCCAAGTACTTTGGGAGGCTGAGGTGGGAGGATCACTTGAGCCCAGGAGTTTGAGACCAGCCTGGGCAACATAGTGGGACCCTATCTCTACAAAAAATTAAAACAAAGATTTTAATGTACTGTGTCTGAAAACTAACTCATAGTTTCATATCCCCTACCAAACCTGCTCTTACCACATTTTCCCCACTTTTGTAAATGACAAGTTCACTCTGTCATGTGCTCAGGCCAAAAATCTTAGGCTCATCCCCTAACTTCCCTTTTTTTCTCTTAAACCCTGCATCCAAGCCATTGGCAAACCCTGTCAGTTTCACCTTGTAACATAATTAGAATTTGTTTGTTCAACAAAAACTTATTCAGGCTGGGCTCAGTGGCTCACGCCTGTAATCCCACAAGTGTGCAAGGCCAAGGCAGACAGAGGCTTGAGTCCAGGAGTTTGAGAACAGCCTGGCAACATGGCGAAACCTCGTCTCTACAAAAATTGCAAAAGTAAGCCAGGCATGGTGGCACATGCCCGTAGTCTCAGCTACTCCAGAGGCTGACGTGGGAGGATCAACTGAGCCCTTGGAGGTCGAGGCTGCCGTGAGCCATGATTACACTGCACTCCAGCCTGGAAGACAGAGTGGGCCCCTGCCTCAAAAACAAAAAAAAAAAACAAAAAAAACCAAAAAAAACAGTATTGCTGGGGTGGACAGATGAGCAGAAGGTACCATCTGTGTTTGAATGGATGACAGAGGGTACAATGTGTGAAGGTACAGAGACAAAAAAAAATGAGAATTTTTTAGTGCATTAAGTGCGGTTGGAATAAAAGCATATTGAGGGAGTGGTGGGAAATCAAGTTAGGGAAGTAAGCTCTGCCCATAAAATGATAGGCCTTTTAAGGGCCTATCTGACTCTTACCCCAAAACCTTTAGGACACCACTGGATGATTTTGAGAAAGGGAATGAGATGATCAGATTTATGTTGTAGAAAAATTCTCTGGGGGCTTGTGGAGGGAGCCAGAATTAGGCAACAAGGCCAAGTGGAGACTATTTTAGTTAATTCAGTTAAGAAGCGATGAAGGCCTGAGCTAAGGCAATGGCCAAGGGATGGAATTGCCAGATGTCTTCCATAAAAATACCAGGCAGCGGACCAAGCCTGGGGGGAGATGCTGGCAGGCAGGGGTGCTTTTGAAAAATATCTGCTTAAACAATATCTTGTGTATTAATAACATCCACTCTTTTTGTATAACTTTTATACTTTTTTTTTTTTTTTTTTTTTTAGACAGAGTCTTGCTCTGTCACCCAGGCTGGAGTGCAGTGGTACAATGTCAACTCACTGCAACCACTGCCTCCCATGTTCAAGCGATTCTCCTGCCTCAGCCCCCTGAGTAGCTGGGACTATAGGTGCGTGCCACCATGCCTGGCTAATTTTTGTATTTTTTGCAGAGATGGGGTTTCTCCATGTTGGCCAGGCTTGTCTCAAACTCCTGACCTCAAGTGATCCACCTGCCTTGGCCTTCCAAAGTGCTGAGATTACAGGCATGAGCCACCGCACCCGGCCTATACCTCATTTTTTTTTAAAAAGAAACAGATTTTTTTTTTTTTTCATGACAACAACTTGCAAGGAATAATAAAGAAAAACAGGCCTGGCGCGGTGGCTCAAGCCTGTAATCCCAGCACTTTGGGAGGCTGAGACGGGCGGATCACGAGGTCAGGAGATCAAGACCATCCTGGCTAACACGGTGAAACCCCGTCTCTACTAAAAAATACAAAAAAAATCTAGCCAGGT